>NW_021144242.1:0-37799 GCF_004193775.1 Glycine soja
AGCACTGAGCAAATTCAAACGACAATACCCTTTTACTCGGATGTCGATGTGTCCCGTAGTATATCGAGACTCTCGTAATTGAAAACAGAAGCTCTGAGAAATTCAAACGACATAAGTTTTGACTCGGATGTCAGATTGTGTCCCATAGTATATCGAGACGCTCAAAATTGAAAACTGAAGCTCTGAGAAAAATCAAACGACAATAACTTTTTACTCGGATGTCCGATTGAGTCCCGTAATATATCGAGACGCTCGTAATTGAAAATAGAAGTTCTGAGCAAATTCAAACGACAATAACTTTTAACTCGGTTGTCCGATTGTGTCCTGTAGTATATCGAGACGCTCGTAATTGAAAACAGAAGCACTGAACAAATTCAAACGACAATAACCTTTTACTCGGATGTCCGATTGAGTCCTGTAATATATCGAGACGCTCGTAATTGAAAACAGAAGCTCTGAGCAAATTCAAACGACAATAACTTTTAACTCGGTTGTCCGATTGTGTCCCGTAGTATATCGAGACGCTCGTAATTGAAAAGGCAAGCTCTAAGAAAATTCAAACGACAATAACTTTTGACTCGGATGTTCGATTGTGTCCCGTAGTATATCGAGACGCTCGAAATTGAACACTAAAGCTCTAAGAAAAATCAAACGACAATAACTTTTTACTCAAATGTCCGATTGAGTCCCGTAAGATATCGGGACGCTCGAATTTGAAAACAGAAGCACTGAGCAAATTCAAACGACAATAACTTTTGACTCGGATATCCGATTGTGTCCCGTAGTATATCGAGACGCTCGAAATTGAAAACTGAAGCTCTGTGAAAAATCAAACGACAATAACTTTTTACTCGGATGTCCGATTGAGTCCCGTAATATATCGAGACGCTCGTAATTGAAAACAGAAGTTCTGAGCAAATTCAAACGACAATAACTTTTAACTCGGTTGTCCGATTGTGTCCCGTAGTATATCGAGACGCTCGTAATTGAAAAGGGAAGCTCTAAGAAAAATCAAACGGCAATAACTTTTAACTCGGATGTCGGATAGAGCCCCGTAAAATATCGAGACGCTCGAAATTGAAAACAGAAGCTCTAAGCAAATTCAAACGACAATAACTTTTAACTCGGATGTCCGATTGTGTCCCGTAGTATATCGAGACGCTCGTAATTGAAAACAGAAGCACTGAACAAATTCAAACGACAATAACTTTTTACTCGGATGTCGGATAGAGCCCCGAACAATATCGAGACGCTCAAAATTGAAAACAGAAGCACTCGGCAAATTCAAACGACAATAACTTTTGACTCGGATGTTCGATTGTGTCCCGTAGTATATCGAGACGCTCGAAATTGAACACTAAAGCTCTGAGAAAAATCAAACGACAATAACTTTTTACTCAAATGTCCGAATGAGTCCCGTAATATATCGAGATGCTCGTAAATGAAAACAGAAGCTCTAAGCAAATTCAAACAACAATAACTTTTGACTCGGATGTCCGATTGTATCTCGTAGTATATCGACACGCTCGAAATTGAACACTGAAGCTCTGAGAAAAGTCAAACGACAATAACCTTTTACTCGGATGTCCGATTGAGTCCCGTAATATATCGAGAAGCTCGTTATTGAAAACAGAAGCTCTGAGCAAATTCAAACGACAATAACATTTTACTCGGATGTCCGAGTGAGTCCCGTAATATATCGAGACGCTCGTAATTGAAAACAGAAGCTTTGAGCAAATTCAAACGACAATAACTTTTAACTCGGGCGTCCGATTGTATCCCGTAGTATATCGAGACGCTAATAATTAAAAAGGGAAACTCTTAGAAAAATCAAACGACAATAACTTTTAAGTCGGATGTCGGATAGATCCCCGTAAAATATAAGGACGCTCGAATTTGAAAACAGATGCACTGAGCAAATTCAAACGACAATAACTTTTTACTCGGATGTCCGATTGTGTCCCGTAGTATATCGAGACGCTCGTAATTGAAAACAGAAGCTCTGAGCAAATTCAAACGACAATAAGTTTTGACTCGGATGTCCGATTGTGTCCCATAGTATATCGAGACGCTCAAAATTGAAAACTGAAGCTCTGAAAAAAATCAAACGACAATAACTTTTTACTCGGATGTCCGATTGAGTCCCGTAATATATCGAGACGCTCGTAATTGAAAACAGAAGTTCTGAGCAAATTCAAACGACATTAACTTTTAACTCGGTTGTCCGATTGTGTCCCGTAGTATATCGAGACGCTCGTAATTGAAAAGGGAAGCTCTAAGAAAAATCAAACGACAATAACTTTTAACTCGGATGTCGGATAGAGCCCCGTAAAATATCGAGACGCTCGAAATTGAAAACAGAAGCTCTGAGCAAATTCAAATGACAATAACTTTTAACTCGGATGTCCGATTGTGTCCCGTAGTATATCGAGACGCTCGAAATTGAACACTAAAGCTCTAAGAAAAATCAAACGACAATAAATTTTTACTCAAATGTCCGATTGAGTCCCGTAACATATCGGGACGCTCGAATTTGAAAACAGAAGCACTGAGCAAATTCAAACGACAATACCCTTTTACTCGGATGTCCGATTGTGTCCCGTAGTATATCGAGACTCTCGTAATTGAAAACAGAAGCTCTGAGCAAATTCAAACGACAATAAGTTTTGACTCGGATGTCAGATTGTGTCCCATAGTATATCGAGACGCTCAAAATTGAAAACTGAAGCTCTGAGAAAATTCAAACGACAATGACTTTTTACTCGGATGTCCGATTGAGTCCCGTAATATATCGAGACGCTCGTAATTGAAAATAGAAGTTCTGAGCAAATTCAAACGACAATAACTTTTAACTCGGTTGTCCGATTGTGTCCTGTAGTATATCGAGACGCTCGTAATTGAAAACAGAAGCACTGAACAAATTCAAACGACAATAACCTTTTACTCGGATGTCCGATTGAGTCCTGTAATATATCGAGACGCTCGTAATTGAAAACAGAAGCTCTGAGCAAATTCAAACGACAATAACTTTTAACTCGGTTGTCCGATTGTGTCCCGTAGTATATCGAGACGCTCGTAATTGAAAAGGCAAGCTCTAAGAAAATTCAAACGACAATAACTTTTGACTCGGATGTTCGATTGTGTCCCGTAGTATATCGAGACGCTCGAAATTGAACACTAAAGCTCTAAGAAAAATCAAACGACAATAACTTTTTACTCAAATGTCCGATTGAGTCCCGTAAGATATCGGGACGCTCGAATTTGAAAACAGAAGCACTGAGCAAATTCAAACGACAATAACTTTTGACTCGGATATCCGATTGTGTCCCGTAGTATATCGAGACGCTCGAAATAGAAAACTGAAGCTCTGAGAAAAATCAAACGACAATAACTTTTTACACAGATGTCCGATTGAGTCCCGTAATATATCGAGACGCTCGTAATTGAAAACAGAAGTTCTGAGCAAATTCAAACGAAAATAACTTTTAACTCGGTTGTTCGATTGTGTCCCGTAGTATATCGAGACGCTCGTAATTTAAAAGGGAAGCTCTAAGAAAAATCAAACGACAATAACTTTTAACTCGGATGTCGGATAGAGCCCCGTAAAATATCGAGACGCTCGAAAACTGAAAACAGAAGCTCTGAGCAAATTCAAACGACAATAACTTTTAACTCGGATGTCCGATTGTGTCCCGTAGTATATCGAGACGCTCGTAATTTAAAACAGAAGCACTGAACAAATTCAAACGACAATAACTTTTTACTCGGATGTCGGATAGAGCCCCGAACAATATCGAGACGCTCCAAATTGAAAACAGAAGCACTCTGCAAATTCAAACGACAATAACTTTTGACTCGGATGTTCGATTGTGTCCCGTAGTATATCGAGACGCTTGAAATTGAATACTAAAGCTCTAAGAAAAATCAAACGACAATAACTTTTTACTCAAATGTCCGATTGAGTCCCGTAACATATCGGGACGCTCGAATTTGAAAACAGAAGCACTGAGCAAATTCAAACGACAATAACCTTTTACTCGGATGTCCGATTGTGTCCTGTAGTATATCGAGACGCTCGTAATTGAAAACAGAAGCTCTGAGCAAATTCAAACGACAATAAGTTTTGACTCGGATGTCCGATTGTGTCCCGTAGTATATCGAGACGCTCAAAATTGAAAACTGAAGCTCTGAGAAAAATCAAACGACAATAACTTTTTACTCGGATGTCCGATTGAGTCCCGTAATATATCGAGACGCTCGTAATTGAAAACAGAAGTTCTGAGCAAATTCAAACGACAATAACTTTTTACTCGGATGTCCGATTGTGTCCCGTAGTATATCGAGATGCTCGAAATTTGAAACTGAAGCTCTGAGAAAAATAAAACGACAATAACTTTTTACTCGGATGTCCGATTGAGTCCCGTAATATATCGAGATGCTCGTAATTGAAAACAGAAGCTCTGAGCAAATTCAAACGACAATAACATTTTAATGGGATGTCCGATTGAGTCCCATAATATATCGAGACGCTCGCAATTGAAAACAGAAGCTCTGAGCAAATTCAAACGACAATAACTTTTAACTCAGGTGTTCGATTGTGTTCCGTAGTATATCGAGACGCACGTAATTGAAAAGGGAAGCTCTAAGAAAAATCAAACGACAATAACTTTTAACTCTGATATCGTACAGAGTCCCGTAAAATATCGAGACGCTCGAAATTGAAAACAGAAGCACTGAGCAAATTCTACCGACAATAACTTTTGACTCAGATGTCCGATTGTGTCCCGAAGTATATTGAGACGCTCGGAATTGAAAACTGAAGCTTTGAGAAAAATCAAACGACAATAACTTTTTACTCGGATGTTCGATTGAGTCCCGTAATATATCGAGATGCTCGTAATTGAAAACAGAAGCTTTGAGCAAATTCAAACGACAATAACTTTTGACTCGGATGTCCGATTGTGTCCCGAAGTATATCGAGACGCTCGAATTGAAAAAAGAAGCTATTATAAAAATCAAACGACGATAATTGTTTACACGGATGTCCGATTGAGTCCCAAAATATGTCAAGACGCTCGAAATTGAAAACAGAAGCTCTGAGCAAATTCAAACGACAATAACTTTTGACTCGGATGTCCGATTGTGTCCCGTAGTATATCGAGACGCTCGTAATTTAAAACAGAGGCTCTGAGCAAATTCAAACTTCAATAACTTTTAATTCGGGTGTCCGATTGTGTCCCGTAGTATATCGAGACGCTCGTATTTGAAAAAGGAAGCTCTAAGAAAAATCAAACGAGAATAACTTTTAACTCGGATGTCGGATAGAGCCCCGTAAAATATTGAGACGCTCGAATTTGAAAACAAAAGCTCTGAGCAAATTCAAACGACAATAACTTTTGACTCGAATGTCCGATTGTATTCCGTAGTATATCGAGACGCTCGAAATAGAAAACTGAAGCTCTGAGAAAAATCAAACGACAATAACTTTTTACACGGATGTCCGATTGAGTCCCGTAATATATCGAGACGCTCGTAATTGAAAACAGAAGCTCTGAGCAAATTCAAAGGACAATAACTTTTGACTGGGATGTCCGATTGTGTCCCGTAATATATCGAGACGCTCGAAATTCAGAACAGAAGCTATTAGAAAAATCAAACGACGATAACTTTTTACACGGATGTCCGATTGAGTTCCATAATATGTCGAGACGTTCGAAATTGAAAACAGAAGCACTGAGCAAATTCAAACGACAATAACTTTTTACTCGGATGTTCAATTGAGTCTCGTAATATATCGAGACGCTCGTAATTGAACACAGAAGCTCTGAGCAAATTCAAGCGACAATAACTTTTGACTCAAATGTCGACTTGTGTCCCGTAGTATATCGAGACGCTCGTAATAGAAAAGGGAAGCTCTAAGAAAAATCAAACGACAATAACTTATAACTCGGATGTCGGATAGAGCCCCGTAAAATATCGAGACGCTCGAAATTGAAAACAAAAGCTCTAAGCAAATTCAAACGACAATAACTTTTGACTCGGATGTCCGATTGTGTCCCATAGTATATCAAGACGCTCGAAATTGAAAACTGAAGCTCTGAGAAAAATCAAACGACAATAACTTTTTACTCGGATGTCCGATTGAGTACCGTAATATATCGAGACGCTCATAATTGAAATTAGAAGCTCTGAGCAAATTCAAACGACAATAACTTTAGACTCGGATGTCCGATTGTGTCCCGTAGTATATCGAGACGCTCGAAATTGAAAACTGAAGCTCTGAGAAAAATCAAACGACAATAACTTTTTACTCGGATGTCCGATTGAGTCCCGTAATATATCAAGACGCTCGTAATTGAAAACAGAAGTTCAGAGCAAATTCAAACGACAATAACTTTTGACTCGGATGTCCGATTGTGTCCCGTAATATATCGAGACGCTCGAAATTCAGAACATAAGCTATTAGAAAAATCAAACGACGATAACTTTTTACACGGATGTCCGATTGAGTCCCATAATATGTCGAGACGCTCGAAATTTAAAACAGAAGCTTTGAGCAAATTCAAACGACAATAACTTTTTACTCGGATGTCCGATTGAGTCTCGTAATATATCGAGACGCTCGTAATTGAACACAGAAGCTCTGAGCAAATTCAAGCGACAATAACTTTTGACTCAAATGTCGACTTGTGTCCCGTAGTATATCAAGACGCTCGTAATAGAAAAGGGAAGCTCTAAGAAAAATCAAATGATAATAACTTTTAAATCGGATGTCGGATAGAGCCCTGTAAAATATCGAGACGCTCGAAATTGAAAACAGAAACTCTGAGCAAATTCAAACGACAATAACTTTTAACTCAGATGTCCGATTGTGTCCCGTAGTATATCGAGACGCTCGTAATTGAAAATAGAAGCACTGAACAAATTCAAACGACAATAACTTTTGACTCGGATGTCCGATTGTGTCCCGTAATATATCGAGACGCTCGCAATTGAAAACAGAAGCTCTGAGCAAATTCAAACAACAATACCTTTGGACTCGGATGTCCGACTGTGTCCCGTAATATATCGAGACGCTCGAAATTCAAAACAGAAGCTATTAGAAAAATCGAACGACGATAACGATTTATACGGATGTCCGATTGAGTCCCATAATATGTTGAGACACTCGAAATTGAAAACAGAAGCTCTAAGCAAATTCAAACGACAATAACTTTTTACTCGGATGTCCGATTGTGTCCCGTAGTATATCGAGACGCTCGTAATTGAAAAGGGAAGCTCTAAGAAAAACCAAACGACAATAACTTTTAACTCGGATGTCGGATAGAGCCCCGTAAAATATCGAGACGCTCGAAATTGAAAATAGAAGCTCTGAGCAAATTCAAACGACAATAACTTTTAACTCGGATGTCCGATTGTGTCCCGTAGTATATCGAGAAGCTCGTAATTGAAAACAGAAGCACTGAACAAATTCAAACGACAATAGCTTTTTACTCGGATGTCCAATTGAGTCCCGTAATATATCGAGACGCACGTAATTTAAAACAGAAGCTCTGAGCAAATTCAAACGACAAGAACTTTTAACTCGGATGTCCGATTGTGTCCCGTAGTATATCGAGACGCTCGTAATTGAAAACAGAAGCACTGAACAAATTCAAACGACAATAACTTTTGACTCGGATGTCCGATTGTGTCCCGTAAAATATCGAGACGCTCGCAATTGAAAACAGAAGCGCTGAGCAAATTCAAACAACAATAACTTTTGACTCGGATGTCCGATTGTGTCCCCTAATATATCGAGACGCTCGAAATTCAGAACAGAAGCTATTAGAAAAATCAAACGACGATAACTTTTTACACGGATGTCCGATTGAGTCCCATAATATGTCGAGACACTCGAAATTGAAAACAGAAGCTCTGAGCAAATTCAAACAACAATAACTTTTGACTCGGATATCCGACTGTGTCCCGTAATATGTCGAGACGCTCGAAATTCAGAACAGAAGCTATTAGAAAAATCAAACGACGATATCTTTTTACACGGATGTCCGATTGAGTCCCATAATATGTCGAGACACTCGAAATTGAAAACAGAAGCTCTGAGCAAATTCAAACAAAAATAACTTTTGACTCAAATGTCAACTTGTGTCCCGTAATATATCGAGACGCTCGTAATAGAAAAGGGAAGCTCTAAGAAAAATCAAACGACAATAACTTATAACTCGGATGTCGGATAGAGCCCCGTAAAATATCGAGACGCTCGAAATTGAAAACAGAAGCTCTAAGCAAATTCAAACGACAATAACTTTTGACTCGGATGTCCGATTGTGTCCCATAGTATATCAAGACGCTCGAAATTGAAAACTGAAGCTCTGAGAAAAATAAAACGACAATAACTTTTTACTCGGATGTCCGATTGAGTACCGTAATATATCGAGACGCTCGTAATTGAAATTAGAAGCTCTGAGCAAATTCAAACGACAATAACTTTAGACTCGGATGTCCGATTGTGTCCCGTAGTATATCGAGACGCTCGAAATTGAAAACTGAAGCTCTGAGAAAAATCAAACGACAATAACGTTTTACTCGGATGTCCGATTGAGTCCCGTAATATATCGAGACGCTCGTAATTGAAAACAGAAGTTCAGAGCAAATTCAAACGACAATAACTTTTGACTCGGATGTCCGATTGTGTCCCGTAATATATCGAGACGCTCGAAATTCAGAACAGAAGCTATTAGAAAAATCAAACGACGATAACTTTTAACACGGATGTCCAATTGAGTCCCATATTATGTCGAGACGCTCGAAATTGAAAACAGAAGCTCTGAGCAAATTCAAACGACAATAACTTTTTACTCGGATGTCCGATTGAGTCTCGTAATATATCGAGACGCTCGTAATTGAACACAGAAGCTCTGAGCAAATTCAAGCGACAATAACTTTTGACTCAAATGTCGACTTGTGTCCCGTAGTATATCGAGACGCTCGTAATAGAAAAGTGAAGCTCTAAGAAAAATCAAACGACAATAACTTTTAACTCGGATGTCGGATAGAGCCCCGTAAAATATCGAGACTCTCGAAAATGAAAACAGAAGCTCTAAGCAAATTCAAACGGCAATAACTTTTGACTCGTATATCCGATTGTGTCCCATAGTATATCGAGACGCTCGAAATTGAAAACTGAAGCTCGGAGAAAACTCAAACGACAATAACTTTTTACTCGGATGTCCGATTGTGTCCCGTAATATATCGAGACGCTCGAAATTCAGAACAAAAGCTATTAGAAAAATCAAACGACGATAACTTTTTACACGGATGTCCGATTGAGTCCCCTAATATGTCGAGACGCTCGAAATTGAAAACAGAAGCTCTGAGCAAATTCAAACGACAATAACTTTTTACTCGGATGTCCGATTGAGTCTCGTCATATATCGAGACGCTCGTAATTGAACACAGAAGCTCTGAGCAAATTCAAGCGACAGTAACTTTTGACTCAAATGTCGACTTGTGTCCCGTAGTATATCGAGACGCTCGTAATAGAAAAGGGAAGCTCTAAGAAAAATCAAACGATAATAACTTTTCACTCGGATGTTGGATAGAGGACCGTAAAATATCGAGACGCTCGAAATTGAAAACAGAAACTCTGAGCAAATTCAAACGACAATAACTTTTAACTCGGATGTCCGATTGTGTCCCGTAGTATATCGAGACGCTCGTAATTGAAAATAGAAGCACTGAACAAATTCAAACGACAATAACTTTTGACTCGGATGTCCAATTGTGTCCCGTAATATATCGAGACGCTCGCAATTGAAAACAGAAGCTCTGAGCAAATTCAAACAACAATACCTTTTGACTCGGATGTCCGACTGTGTCCCGTAATATATCGAGACGCTCGAAATTCAGAACAGAAGCTATTAGAAAAATCAAACGACGATAACGTTTTATAAGGATGTCCGATTGAGTCCCATAATATGTTGAGACACTCGAAATTGAAAACAGAAGCTCTGAACAAATTCAAACGACAATAACTTTTTACTCGGATGTCCGATTGTGTCCCGTAGTATATCGAGACGCTCGTAATTGAAAAGGGAAGCTCTAAGAAAAACCAAACGACAATAACTTTTAACTCGGATGTCGGATAGAGCCCCGTAAAATATCGAGACGCTCGAAATTGAAAACTGAAGCACTGAACAAATTCAAACGACAATAACTTTTGACTCGGATGTCCGATTGTGTCCCGTAAAATATCGAGACGCTCGCAATTGAAAACAGAAGCGCTGAGCAAATTCAAACAACAATAACTTTTGACTCGGATGTCCGATTGTGTCCCGTAATATATCGAAACGCTCGAAATTCAGAACAGAAGCTATTAGAAAAATCAAACGACGATAACTTTTTACACGGATGTCCGATTGAGTCCCCTAATATGTCGAGACGCTCGAAATTGAAAACAGAAGCTCTGAGCAAATTCAAACGACAATAACTTTTTACTCGGATGTCCGATTGAGTCTCGTCATATATCGAGACGCTCGTAATTGAACACAGAAGCTCTGAGCAAATTCAAGCGACAATAACTTTTGACTCAAATGTCGACTTGTGTCCCGTAGTATATCGAGACCCTCGTAATAGAAAAGGGAAGCTCTAAGAAAAATCAAATGATAATAACTTTTCACTCGGATGTCGGATAGAGGACCGTAAAATATCGAGAGGCTCGAAATTGAAAACAGAAACTCTGAGCAAATTCAAACGACAATAACTTTTAACTCGGATGTCCGATTGTGTCCCGTAGTATATCGAGACGCTCGTAATTGAAAACAGAAGCACTGAACAAATTCAAACGACAATAACTTTTGACTCGGATGTCCGATTGTGTCCCGTAATATATCGAGACGCTCGCAATTGAAAACAGAAGCTCTGAGCAAATTCAAACAACAATACCTTGTGACTCGGATGTCCGACTGTGTCCCGTAATATATCGAGACGCTCGAAATTCAGAACAGAAGCTATTAGAAAAATCAAACGATGATAACGTTTTATACGGATGTCCGATTGAGTCCCATAATATGTTGAGACACTTGAAATTGAAAACAGAAGCTCTGAACAAATTCAAACGACAATAACTTTTGACTCGGATGTCCGATTGAGTCTCGTCATATATCGAGACGCTCGTAATTGAACACAGAAGCTCTGAGCAAATTCAAGCGACAATAACTTTTGACTCAATTTTCGACTTGTGTCCCGTAGTATATCGAGACGCTCGTAATAGAAAAGGGAAGCTCTAAGAAAAATCAAATGATAATAACTTTTCACTCGGATGTCGGATAGAGGACCGTAAAATATCGAGAGGCTCGAAATTGAAAACAGAAACTCTGAGCAAATTCAAACGACAATAACTTTTAACTCGGATGTCCGATTGTGTCCCGTAGTATATTGAGACGCTCGTAATTGAAAACAGAAGCACTGAACAAATTCAAACGACAATAACTTTTGACTCGGATGTCCGATTGTGTCCCGTAATATATCGAGACGCTCGCAATTGAAAACAGAAGCTCTGAGCAAATTCAAACAACAATACCTTTTGACTCGGATGTCCGACTGTGTCCCGTAATATATCGAGACGCTCGAAATTCAGAACAGAAGCTATTAGAAAAATCAAACGATGATAACGTTTTATACGGATGTCCGATTGAGTCCCATAATATGTTGAGACACTCGAAATTGAAAACAGAAGCTCTGAACAAATTCAAACGACAATAACCTTTTACTCGGATGTCCGATTGTGTCCCGTAGTATATCGAGACGCTCGTAATTGAACACAGAATCTCTGACAAAATTCAAACGACAATAACTTTTAACTCGGATGTCGGATAGAGCCCCGTAAAATATCGAGACGCTCGAAATTGAAAACAGAAGCTCTGAGCAAATTCAAACGACAATAACTTTTAACTCGGATGTCCGATTGTGTCCCGTAGTATATCGAGACGCTCGTAATTGAAAACAGAAGCACTGAACAAATTCAAACGACAATAACTTTTTACTCGGATGTCCGATTGAGTCCCGTAATATATCGAGACGCTCGCAATTGAAAACAGAAGCTCTGAGCAATTTCAAACAACAATAACTTTTGACTCGGATGTCCGATTGTGTCCCATAATATATCGAGACGCTCGAAATTAAGAACAGAAGCTATTAGATAAATCAAATGACGATAACTTTTTACACGGATGTCCGATTGAGTCCCATAATATGTCGAGACACTCGAAATTGAAAATAGAAGTTCTGAACAAATTCGAACGACAATAACTTCTAACTCAGGTGTCCGATTGTGTCCCGTAGTATATCGAGACCCTTGTAATTGAAAATGGAAGCTCTAAGAAAAATCAAACGACAATAACTTTTAACTCGGATATCGGATAGAGCCCCGAACAATATCGAGACGCTCAAAATTGAAAACAAAAGCACTCAGCAAATTCAAACGACAATAACTATTGACTCGGATGTCCGATTGTGTACCGTAGTATATCGAGACGCTCGAAATTGAACACTGAAGCTCTGAGAAAAATCAAACGACAATAACCTTTTACTCGGATGTCCGATTGAGTCCCGTAATATATCGAGATGCTCGTAATTGAAAACACAAGCTCTGAGCAAATTCAAACAACAATAAATTTTGACTCGGATGTCCGATTGAGTCCCGTAACATATCGAGATGCTCGTAATTGAAAACAGAAGCTCTGAGCAAGTTCAAATGACAATAACGTTTTACTCGCATGTCCGATTGAGTCCCGTAATATATCGAGACGCTCATAATTGAAAATAGAAGCTTTAAGCAAATTCAAACGACAATAACTTTTAACTCGGGTGTCCGATTGTGTCCCGTAGTATATCGAGACGCTAATAATTAAAAAGGGAAACTCTTAGAAAAATCAAACGACAATAACTTTTAACACGGATGTCCGATTGAGTCCCGTAATATATCGAGACGCTCAAATTTGAAAACTGAAGCTCTGAGAAAAATCAAACGACTATAACTTTTTACTCGGATGTCCGATTGAGTCCTGTAATATATCGAGACGCTCGTAAATTAAAACTAAAGCTCTTAGCAAATTCAAACGACAATAACTTTTGACTCGGATGTCCGATTGTGTCCCGTAATATATCGAGACTCTCGAAATTCAGAACAGAAGCTATTAGAAAAATCAAACGACGATAACTTTTTACACGGATGTCCGATTGAGTCCCATAATATGTTGAGACACTCAAAATTGAAAACAGAAGCTCTGAACAAAATCAAACGACAATAACTTTTTACTCGGATGTCCGATTGTGTCCCGTAATATATCGAGACGCTCAAATTTGAAAACTGAAGCTCTGAGAAAAATCAAACGACTATAACGTTTTACTCGGATGTCCGATTGAGTCCCGTAATATATCGAGACGCTCGTAAATTAAAACAGAAGCTCTGAGCAAATTCAAACGACAATAACTTTTGACTCGGATGTCCGATTGTGTCCCGTAATATATCGAGACTCGATATATAACTTTTGACTCAAATGTCGACTTGTGTCCCGTAGTATATCGAGACGCTCGTAATAGAAAAGGGAAGCTCTAAGAAAAATCAAACGACACTAACTTATAACTCGGATGTCGGATAGAGCCCCGTAAAATATCGAGACGCTCGAAATTGTAAACAGAAGCTCTAAGCAAATTCAAACGACAATAACTTTTGACTCGGATGTCCGATTGTGTCCCATAGTATATCGAGACTCTCGAAATTGAAAACTGAAGCTCTGAGAAAAATAAAACGACAATAACTTTTGACTAGGATGTCCGATTGTGTCCCATAATATATCGAGACGCTTGAAATTCAGAACAAAAGCTATTAGAAAAATCAAACGACGATAACTTTTTACACGGATGTCTGATTGAGTCCCGTAATATGTCGAGACGCTCGAAATTGAAAACAGAAGCTTTGAGCAAATTCAAACGACAATAACTTTTTACTTGGATGTCCGATTGAGTCCCGTAGTATATCGAGACGCTCGTAATCGAACACAGAATCTCTGACAAAATTCAAACGACAATAACTTTTGACTCAAATGTCGACTTGTGTCCCGTAGTATATCGAGACGCTCGTAATAGAAAAGGGAAGCTCTAAGAAAAATCAAACGACAGTAACTTATAACTCAGATGTCGGATAGAGCCCCGTAAAATATCGAGACGCTCGAAATTGAAAACAGAAGCTCTAAGCAAATTCAAACGACAATAACTTTTGACTCGGATGTCCGATTGTGTCCCATAGTATATCGAGACGCTCGAAATTGAAAACTGAAGCTCTGAGAAAAATCAAACGACAATAACTTTTTACTCGGATGTCCGATTGAGTACCGTAATATATCGAGACGCTCGTAATTGAAATTAGAAGCTCTGAGCAAATTCAAACGACAAATTCTTTAGACTCGGATGTCCGATTGTGTCCCGTAGTATATCGAGACGTTCGAAATTGAAAACTGAAGCTCTGAGAAAAATCAAACGACAATAACTTTTTACTCGGAAGTCCGATTGAGTCCCGTAATATATATCGAGACGCTCGTAATTTAAAACAGAAGTTCAGAGCAAATTCAAACGACAATAACTTTTGACTCGGATGTCCGATTGTGTCCCGTAGTATATCGAGACGCTCGAAATTGAAAACTGAAGCTCTGAGAAAAATCAAACGATAATAACTTTTTACTCGGATGTCCGATTGAGTCCCGTAATATATCGAGACGCTCGTAATTGAAAAAACAAGTTCAGAGCAAATTCAAACGACAATAACTTTTGACTCGGATGTCCGATTGTGTCCCATAATATATCGAGACGCTTGAAATTCAGAACAGAAGCTATTAGAAAAATCAAACGACGATAACTTTTTACACGGATGTCCGATTGAGTCCCGTAATATGTCGAGACGCTCGAAATTGAAAACAGAAGCTCTGAGCAAATTCAAACGACAATAACTTTTTACTTGGATGTCCGATTGAGTCCCGTAGTATATCGAGACGCTCATAATTGAAAACAGAAGCTCTGAGCAAATTCAAACGACCATAACTTTTTACTCGGATGTCCGATTGTGTCCCGTAGTATATCGAGACGCTCGTAATTGAAAAGGGAAGCTCTAAGAAAAATCAAACGACAATAACTTTTAACTCGGATGTCGGATAGAGCCCCGTAAAATACAGAGACGCTCGAAATTGAAAACAGAAGCTCTGAGCAAATTCAAACGACAATAACTTTTAACTCGGATGTCCGATTGTGTCCCGTAGTATATCGAGACGCTCGTAATTGAAAACAGAAGCACTGAACAAATTCAAACGACAATAACTTTTGACTCGGATGTCCGATTGTGTCCCGTAATATATCGAGACGCTCGCAATTGAAAACAGAAGCTCTGAGCAAATTGAAACAACAATAACTTTTGACTCAGATGTCCGATTGTGTCCCGTAATATATCGAGACGCTCGAAATTCAGAACAAATGCTATTAGAAAAATCAAACGATGATAACATTTTACACGGATGTCCGATTGAGTCCCATAATATGTTGAGACACTCGAAATTGAAAACAGAAGCTCTGAACAAATTCAAACGACAATAACTTTTTACTCGGATGTCCGATTGTGTCCCGTAGTATATCGAGACGCTCGTAATTGAACACAGAATCTCTGACAAAATTCAAACGACAATAACTTTTGACTCAAATGTCGACTTGTGTCCCGTAGTATATCGAGACGCTCGTAATAGAAAAGGGAAGCTCTAAGAAAAATCAAACGACACTAACTTATAACTCGGATGTCGGATAGAGCCCCGTAAAATATCGAGACGCTCGAAATTGAAAACAGAAGCTCTAAGCAAATTCAAACGACAATAACTTTTGACTCGGATGTCCGATTGTGTCCCATAGTATATCGAGACGCTCGAAATTGAAAACTGAAGCTCTGAGAAAAATCAAACGAATATAACCTTTTACTCGGATGTCCGATTGAGTACCGTAATATATCGAGACGCTCGTAATTGAAATTAGAAGCTCTGAGCAAATTCAAACGACAAATTCTTTAGACTCGGATGTCCGATTGTGTCCCGTAGTATATCGAGACGTTCGAAATTGAAAACTGAAGCTCTGAGAAAAATCAAACGACAATAACTTTTTACTCGGAAGTCCGATTGAGTCCCGTAATATATATCGAGACGCTCGTAATTTAAAACAGAAGTTCAGAGCAAATTCAAACGACAATAACTTTTGACTCGGATGTCCGATTGTGTCCCGTAGTATATCGAGACGCTCGAAATTGAAAACTGAAGCTCTGAGAAAAATCAAACGATAATAACTTTTTACTCGGATGTCCGATTGAGTCCCGTAATATATCGAGACGCTCGTAATTGAAAACAGAAGTTCAGAGCAAATTCAAACGACAATAACTTTTGACTCGGATGTCCGATTGTGTCCCATAATATATCGAGACGCTTGAAATTCAGAACAGAAGTTATTAGAAAAATCAAACGACGATAACTTTTTACACGGATGTCCGATTGAGTCCCGTAATATGTCGAGACGCTCGAAATTGAAAACAGAAGCTCTGAGCAAATTCAAACGACAATAACTTTTTACTTGGATGTCCGATTGAGTCCCGTAGTATATCGAGACGCTCATAATTGAAAACAGAAGCTCTGAGAAAATTCAAACGACCATAACTTTTTACTCGGATGTCCGATTGTGTCCCGTAGTATATCGAGACGCTCGTAATTGAAAAGGGAAGCTCTAAGAAAAATCAAACGACAATAACTTTTAACTCGGATGTCGGATAGAGCCCCGTAAAATACAGAGACGCTCGAAATTGAAAACAGAAGCTCTGAGCAAATTCAAACGACAATAACTTTTAACTCGGATGTCCGATTGTGTCCCGTAGTATATTGACACGCTCGTAATTGAAAACAGAAGCACTGAACAAATTCAAACGACAATAACTTTTGACTCGGATGTCCGATTGTGTCCCGTAATATATCGAGACGCTCGCAATTGAAAACAGAAGCTCTGAGCAAATTGAAACAACAATAACTTTTGACTCAGATGTCCGATTGTGTCCCGTAATATATCGAGACGCTCGAAATTCAGAACAAATGCTATTAGAAAAATCAAACGATGATAACATTTTACACGGATGTCCGATTGAGTCCCATAATATGTTGAGACACTCGAAATTGAAAACAGAAGCTCTGAACAAATTCAAACGACAATAACTTTTTACTCGGATGTCCGATTGTGTCCCGTAGTATATCGAGACGCTCGTAATTGAACACAGAATCTCTGACAAAATTCAAACGACAATAACTTTTGACTCAAATGTCGACTTGTGTCCCGTAGTATATCGAGACGCTCGTAATAGAAAAGGGAAGCTCTAAGAAAAATCAAACGACACTAACTTATAACTCGGATGTCGGATAGAGCCCCGTAAAATATCGAGACGCTCGAAATTGAAAACAGAAGCTCTAAGCAAATTCAAACGACAATAACTTTTGACTCGGATGTCCGATTGTGTCCCATAGTATATCGAGACGCTCGAAATTGAAAACTGAAGCTCTGAGAAAAATCAAACGACAATAACTTTTTACTCGGATGTCCGATTGAGTACCGTAATATATCGAGACGCTCGTAATTGAAATTAGAAGCTCTGAGCAAATTCAAACGACAAATTCTTTAGACTCGGATGTCCGATTGTGTCCCGTAGTATATCGAGACGTTCGAAATTAAAAACTGAAGCTCTGAGAAAAATCAAACGACAATAACTTTTTACTCGGATGTCCGATTGAGTCCCGTAATATGTCGAGACGCTCGAAATTGAAAACAGAAGCTCTGAGCAAATTCAAACGACAATAACTTTTTACTTGGATGTCCGATTGAGTCCCGTAGTATATCGAGACGCTCATAATTGAAAACAGAAGCTCTGAGCAAATTCAAACGACCATAACCTTTTACTCGGATGTCCGATTGTGTCCCGTAGTATATCGAGATGCTCGTAATTGAAAAGGGAAGCTCTAAGAAAAATCAAACGACAATAACTTTTAACTCGGATGTCGGATAGAGCCCCGTAAAATATCGAGACGCTCGAAATTGAAAACAGAAGCTCTGAGCAAATTCAAACGACAATAACTTTTAACTCGGATGTCCGATTGTGTCCCGTAGTATATCGAGACGCTCGTAATTGAAAACAGAAGCACTGAACAAATTCAAACGACAAATTCTTTAGACTCGGATGTCCGATTGTGTCCCGTAGTATATCGAGACGTTCGAAATTGAAAACTGAAGCTCTGAGAAAAATCAAACGACAATAACTTTTGACTCGGATGTCCGATTGTGTCCCGTAATATATCGAGACGCTCGCAATTGAAAATAGAAGCTCTGAGCAAATTCAAACAACAATAACTTTTGACTCAGATGTCCGATTGTGTCCCGTAATATATCGAGACGCTCGAAATTCAGAACATATGCTATTAGAAAAATCAAACGATGATAACATTTTACACGGATGTCCGATTGAGTCCCATAATATGTTGAGACACTCGAAATTGAAAACAGAAGCTCTGAACAAATTCAAACGACAATAACTTTTTACTCGGATGTCCGATTGTGTCCCGTAGTATATCGAGACGCTCGTAATTGAACACAGAATCTCTGACAAAATTCAAACGACAATAACTTTTGACTCAAATGTCGACTTGTGTCCCGTAGTATATCGAGACGCTCGTAATAGAAAAGGGAAGCTCTAAGAAAAATCAAATGACACTAACTTATAACTCGGATGTCGGATAGAGCCCCGTAAAATATCGAGACGCTCGAAATTGAAAACAGAAGCTCTAAGCAAATTCAAACGACAATAACTTTTGACTCGGATGTCCGATTGTGTCCCATAGTATATCGAGACGCTCGAAATTGAAAACTGAAGCTCTGAGAAAAATCAAACGACAATAACTTTTTACTCGGATGTCCGATTGAGTACCGTAATATATCGAGACGCTCGTAATTGAAATTAGAAGCTCTGATGAAATTCAAACGACAAATTCTTTAGACTCGGATGTCCGATTGTGTCCCGTAGTATATCGAGACGTTCGAAATTAAAAACTGAAGCTCTGAGAAAAATCAAACGACAATAACTTTTTACTCGGAAGTCCGATTGAGTCCCGTAATATATATCGAGACGCTCGTAATTTAAAACAGAAGTTCAGAGCAAATTCAAACGACAATAACTTTTGACTCGGATGTCCGATTGTGTCCCGTAGTATATCGAGACGCTCGAAATTGAAAACTGAAGCTCTGAGAAAAATCAAACGATAATAACTTTTTACTCGGATGTCCGATTGAGTCCCGTAATATATCGAGACGCTCGTAATTGAAAACAGAAGTTCAGAGCAAATTCAAACGACAATAACTTTTGACTCGGATGTCCGATTGTGTCCCATAATATATCGAGACGCTTGAAATTCAGAACAGAAGCTATTAGAAAAATCAAACGACGATAACTTTTTACACGGATGTCCGATTGAGTTCCGTAATATGTCGAGACGCTCGAAATTGAAAACAGAAGCTCTGAGCAAATTCAAACGACAATAACTTTTTACTTGGATGTCCGATTGAGTCCCGTAGTATATCGAGACGCTCATAATTGAAAACAGAAGCTCTGAGCAAATTCAAACGACCATAACTTTTTACTCAGATGTCCGATTGTGTCCCGTAGTATATCGAGACGCTCGTAATTGAAAAGGGAAGCTCTAAGAAAAATCAAACGACAATAACTTTTAACTCGGATGTCGGATAGAGCCCCGTAAAATATCGAGACGCTCGAAATTGAAAACAGAAGCTCTGAGCAAATTCAAACGACAATAACTTTTAACTCGGATGTCCGATTGTGTCCCGTAGTATATCGAGACGCTCGTAATTGAAAACAGAAGCACTGAACAAATTCAAACGACAATAACTTTTTACTCGGAAGTCCGATTGAGTCCCGTAACATATATCAAGACGCTCGGAATTTAAAACAGAAGTTCAGAGCAAATTCAAACAACAATAACTTTTGACTCGGATGTCCGATTGTGTCCCGTAATATATCGAGACGCTCGAAATTCAGAACATAAGCTATTAGAAAAATCAAAGGACGATAAAGTTTTACACGGATGTCCGATTGAGTCCCATAATATGTCGAGACGCTCGAAATTCAAAACAGAAGCTCTGAGCAAATTCAAACGACAATAACCTTTTACTCGGATGTCCGATTGAGTCTCGTAATATATCGAGACGCTCGTAATTGAACACAGAAGCTCTGAGAAAATTCAAACGACAATAACTTTTGACTCATATGTCGACTTGTGTCCCATAGTATATCGAGACGCTCGTAATAGAAAAGGGAAGCTCTAAGAAAAATCAAACGACAATAACTTATAACTCGGATGTCGGATAGAGCCCTGTAAAATATCGAGACGCTCGAAATTGAAAACAGAAACTCTAAGCAAATTCAAACGACAATAACTTTTGATTCGGATGTCCGATTGTGTCCCATAGTATATCGAGACGCTCGAAATTGAAAACTGAAGCTCTGAGAAAAATCAAACGACAATAACTTTTTACTCGGATGTCCGATTGAGTACCGTAATATATCGAGACGCTCGTAATTGAAATTAGAAGCTCTGAGCAAATTCAAACGACAAATTCTTTAGACTCGGATGTCCGATTGTGTCCCGTAGTATATCGAGACGTTCGAAATTGAAAACTGAAGCTCTGAGAAAAATCAAACGACAATAACTTTTTACTCGGAAGTCCGATTGAGTCTCGTAATATATATCGAGACGCTCGTAATTTAAAACAGAAGTTCAGAGCAAATTCAAACGACAATAACTTTTGACTCGGATGTCCGATTGTGTCCCGTAGTATATCGAGACGCTCGAAATTGAAAACTGAAGCTCTGAGAAAAATCAAACGATAATAACTTTTTACTCGGATGTCCGATTGAGTCCCGTAATATATCGAGACGCTCGTAATTGAAAACAGAAGTTCAGAGCAAATTCAAACGACAATAACTTTTGACTCGGATGTCCGATTGTGTCCCATAATATATCGAGACGCTTGAAATTCAGAACAGAAGCTATTAGAAAAATCAAACGACGATAACTTTTTACACGGATGTCCGATTGAGTCCCGTAATATGTCGAGACGCTCGAAATTGAAAACAGAAGCTCTGAGCAAATTCAAACGACAATAAGTTTTGACTCGGATGTCCGATTGTGTCCCATAGTATATCGAGACGCTCAAAATTGAAAACAGAAGCTCTGAGCAAATTCAAACGACAATAACTTTTTAATGGGATGTCCGATTGAGTCCCATAATATATCGAGACGCTCGCAATTGAAAACAGAAGCTCTGAGCAAATTCAAACGACAATAACTATTAACTCAGGTGTCCGATTGTGTCCCGTAGTATATCGAGACGCTCGTAATTGAAAAGGGAAGCTCTAAGAAAAATCAAACGACAATAACTTTTAACTCGGGTGTCCGATTGTGTCCCGTAGTATATCGAGACGCTAATAATTAAAAAGGGAAACTCTTAGAAAAATCAAACGACATTAACTTTTAACACGGATGTCGGATAGAGCCCCGTAAAATATAAGGACGCTCGAAATTGAAAACAGAAGCACTGAGCAAATTCAAACGACAATAACTTTTTACTCGGATGTCCGATTGTGTCCCGTAGTATATCGAGACGCTCGTAATTGAAAACAGAAGCTCTGAGCAAATTCAAACGACAATAACTTTTGTCTCGGATGTCCGATTGTGTCTCGTAGTATATCGAGATGCTCAAAATTGAAAACTGAAGCTCTGAGAAAAATCAAACGACAATAACCTTTTACTCGGATGTCCGATTGAGTCCTGTAATATATCGAGACGCTCGTAATTGAAAACAGAAGCTCTGAGCAAATTCAAACGACAATAACTTTTAACTCGGTTGTCCGATTGTGTCCCGTAGTATATCGAGACGCTCGTAACTGAAAAGGCAAGCTCTAAGAAAAATCAAACGACAATAACTTTTAACTCGGATGTCGGATAGAGCCCCGTAAAATATCGAGACGCTAGAAATTGAAAACAGAAGCTCTGAGCAAATTCAAACGACAATAACTTTTTACTCGGATGTCTGATTGTGTCCCGTAGTATATCGAGACGCTCGTAATTGAAACAGAAGCTCTGAGCAAATTCAAACGACAATAAGTTTTGACTCGGATGTCCGATTGTGTCCCATAGTATATCGAGACGCTCAAAATTGAAAACTGAAGCTCTGAGAAAAATCAAACGACAATAACTTTTTACTCGGATGTCCGATTGTGTCCCGTAGTATATCGAGACGCTCGAAATTGAACACTAAAGCTCTGAGAAAAATCAAACGACAATAACTTTTTACTCAAATGTCCGAATGAGTCCCGTAATATATCGAGACGCTCGTAAATGAAAACAGAAGCTCTAAGCAAATTCAAACAACAATAACTTTTGACTCGGATGTCCGATTGTGTCTCGTAGTATATCGACACGCTCGAAATTGAACACTGAAGCTCTGAGAAAAGTCAAACGACAATAACCTTTTACTCGGATGTCCGATTGAGTCCCGTAATATATCGAGAAGCTCGTTATTGAAAACAGAAGCTCTGAGCAAATTCAAACGACAATAACTTTTGACTCGGATGTCCGATTGAGTCCCGTAACATATCGAGATGCTCGTAATTGAAAACAGAAGCTCTGAGCAAGTTAAAATGACAATAACGTTTTACTCGGATGTCCGAGTGAGTCCCGTAATATATCGAGACGCTCGTAATTGAAAACAGAAGCTCTGAGCAAATTCAAACGACAATAACTTTTAACTCGGGTGTCCGATTGTATCCCGTAGTATATCGAGACGCTAATAATTAAAAAGGGAAACTCTTAGAAAAATCAAACGACAATAACTTTTAACTCGGATGTCGGATAGAGCCCCGTAAAATATAAGGACGCTCGAATTTGAAAACAGAAGCACTGAGCAAATTCAAACGACAATAACTTTTTACTCGGATGTCCGATTGTGTCCCGTAGTATATCGAGACGCTCGTAATTGAAAACAGAAGCTCTGAGCAAATTCAAACGACAATAAGTTTTGACTCGGATGTCCGATTGTGTCCCATAGTATATCGAGACGCTCAAAATTGAAAACTGAAGCTCTGAGAAAAATCAAACGACAATAACTTTTTACTCGGATGTCCGATTCAGTCCCGTAATATATCGAGACGCTCGAAATTGAAAACAGAAGCTCTGAGCAAATTCAAACGACAATAACTTTTAACTCGGATGTCCGATTGTGTCCCGTAGTATATCGAGACGCTCGAAATTGAACACTAAAGCTCTAAGAAAAATCAAACGACAATAAATTTTTACTCAAATGTCCGATTGAGTCCCGTAGTATATCGAGACGCTCGTAATTGAAAACAGAAGCTCTGAGCAAATTCAAACGACAATAAGTTTTGACTCGGATGTCAGATTGTGTCCCATAGTATATCGAGACGCTCAAAATTGAAAACTGAAGCTCTGAGAAAAATCAAACGACAATAACTTTTTACTCGGATTTCCGATTGAGTCCCGTAATATATCGAGACGCTCGTAATTGAAAACAGAAGTATATCGAGATGCTCGTAATTGAAAACAAAAGCTCTGAGCAAGTTCAAATGACAATAACGTTTTACTCGGATGTCCGAGTGAGTCCCGTAATATATCGAGACGCTCGTAATTGAAAACAGAAGCTCTGAGCAAATTCAAACGACAATAACTTTTAACTCGGTTGTCCGATTGTGTCCTGTAGTATATCGAGACGCTCGTAATTGAAAAGGGAAGCTCTAAGAAAAATCAAACGACAATAACTTTTAACTCGGATGTCGGATAGAGCCCCGTAAAATATCAGACGCTCGAAATTGAAAACAGAAGCTCTGAGCAAATTCAAACGGCAATAACTTTTAACTCGGATGTCCGATTGTGTCCCGTAGTATATAGAGACGCTCGAAATTTAAAACTGAAGCTCTGAGAAAAATAAAACGACAATAAATTTTTACTCGGATGTCCGATTGGGTCCCGTAATATATCGAGATGCTCGTAATTGAAAACAGAAGCTCTGACCAAATTCAAACGACAATAACTTTTTAATGGGATGTCCGATGGAGTCCCATAATATATCGAGACGCTCGTAATTGAAAACAGAAGCTCTGATCAAATTCAAACAACAATAACTTTTGACTCGGATGTCCGATTGAGTCCCGTAACATATCGAGATGCTCGTAATTGAAAACAGAAGCTCTGAGCAAGTTCAAATGACAATAACGTTTTACTCGGATGTTCGAGTAGTCCCATAGTATATCGAGACGCTCAAAATTGAAAACTGAAGCTCTGAGAAAAATCAAACGACAATAACCTTTTACTCGGATGTCTGATTGAGTCCTGTAATATATCGAGACGCTCGTAATTGAAAACAGAAGCTCTGAGCAAATTCAAACGACAATAACTTTTAACTCGGTTGTCCGATTGTGTCCCGTAGTATATCGAGACGCTCGTAATTGAAAAGGCAAGCTCTAAGAAAAATCAAACGACAATAACTTTTAACTCGGATGTCGGATAGAGCCCCGTAAAATATCGAGACGCTCGAAATTGAAAACAGAAGCTCTGAGCAAATTCAAACGACAATAACTTTTAACTCGGATGTCCGATTGTGTCCCGTAGTATATCGAGACGCTCGTAATTGAAAACATAAGCACTGAACAAATTCAAATGACAATAACTTTTAACTCGGTTGTCCGATTGTGTCCCGTAGTATATCGAGACGCTCGTAATTGAAAAGGCAAGCTCTAAGAAAATTCAAACGACAATAACTTTTGACTCGGATGTTCGATTGTGTCCCGTAGTATATCGAGACGCTCGAAATTGAACACTAAAGCTCTAAGGAAAATCAAACGACAATAACTTTTTACTCAAATGTCCGATTGAGTCCCGTAAGATATCGGGACGCTCGAATTTGAAAACAGAAGCACTGAGCAAATTCAAACGACAATAACTTTTGACTCGGATGTCCGATTGTGTCCCGTAGTATATCGAGACGCTCGAAATTGAAAACTGAAGCTCTGTGAAAAATCAAACGACAATAACTTTTTACTCGGATGTCCGATTGAGTCCCGTAATATATCGAGACGCTCGTAATTGAAAACAGAGGCTCTGAGCAAATTCAAACAACAACAACTTTTAATTCGGGTGTCCAATTGTGTCCCGTAGTATATCGAGACGCTCGTATTTGAAAAAGGAAGCTCTAAGAAAAATCAAACGACAATAACTTTTAACTCGGACGTTGGATAGAGCCCCGAAGAATATCGAGACGATCGAATTTGAAAACAAAAGCTCTGAGACAATTTAGACGACAATAACTTTTGACTCGAATGTTCGATTGTATTCCGTAGTATGTCGAGACGCTCGAAATAGAAAACTGAAGATCTGAGAAAAATCAAACGACAATAACTTTTTACACAGATGTCCGATTGAGTCCCGTAATATATCGAGACGCTCGTAATTGAAAACAGATGTTCTGAGCAAATTCAAACGAAAATAACTTTTAACTCGGTTGTTCGATTGTGTCCCGTAGTATATCGAGACGCTCGTAATTGAAAAGGGAAGCTCTAAGAAAAATCAAACGACAATAACTTTTAACTCGGATGTCGGATAGAGCCCCGTAAAATATCGAGACGCTCGAAAACTGAAAACAGAAGCTCTGAGCAAATTCAAACGACAATAACTTTTAACTCGGATGTCCGATTGTGTCCCGTAGTATATCGAGACGCTCGTAATTGAAAACAGAAGCACTGAACAAATTCAAACGACAATAACTTTTTACTCGGATGTCGGATAGAGCCCCGAACAATATCGAGACGCTCCAAATTGAAAACAGAAGCACTCTGCAAATTCAAACGACAATAACTTTTGACTCGGATGTTCGATTGTGTCCCGTAGTATATCGAGACGCTCGAAATTGAACACTAAAGCTCTAAGAAAAATCAAACGACAATAACTTTTTACTCAAATGTCCGATTGAGTCCCGTAACATATCAGGACGCTCGAATTTGAAAACAGAAGCACTGAGCAAATTCAAACGACAATAACCTTCTACTCGGATGTCCGATTGTGTCCTGTAGTATATCGAGAAGCTCGTAATTGAAAACAGAAGCTCTGAGCAAATTCAAACGACAATAAGTTTTGACTCGGATGTCCGATTGTGTCCCGTAGTATATCGAGACGCTCAAAATTGAAAACTCAAGCTCTGAGAAAAATCAAACGACAATAACTTATTACTCGGATGTCCGATTGAGTCCCGTAATTTAACGAGACCCTCGTAATTGAAAACAGAAGTTCTGAGTAAATTCAAACGACAATAACTTTTAACTCGGTTGTCCGATTGTGTCCCGTAGTATATCGAGACGCTCGTAATTGAAAATGGAAGCTCTTAAAAAATCAAACGACAATAACTTTTTACTCGGATGTCCGATTGAGTCCCGTAATATATCGAGATGCTCGTAATTGAAAACAGAAGCTCTGAGCAAATTCAAACGACAATAACTTTTTAATGGGATGTCCGATTGAGTCCCATAATATATCGAGACGCTCGCAATTGAAAACAGAAGCTCTGAGCAAATTCAAACGACAATAACTTTTTACTCGGATGTCCGATTGTGTCCCGTAGTATATCGAGACGCTCGTAATTGAAAAGGGAAGCTCTAAGAAAAACCAAACGACAATAACTTTTAACTCGGATGTCGGATAGAGCCCCGTAAAATATCGAGACGCTCGAAATTGAAAACAGAAGCTCTGAGCAAATTCAAACGACAATAACTTTTAACTCGGATGTCCGATTGTGTCCCGTAGTATATCGAGACGCTCGTAATTGAAAACAGAAGCACTGAACAATTTCAAACGACAATAACTTTTTACTCGGATGTCCAATTGAGTCCCGTAATATATCGAGACGCACGCAATTGAAAACAGAAGCTCTGAGCAAATTCAAACGACAAGAACTTTTAACTCGGATGTCCGATTGAGTGTCGTAATATATCGAGACGCTCGTAATTGAACACAGAAGCTCTGAGCAAATTCAAGCGACAATAACTTTTGACTCAAATGTCGACTTGTGTCCCGTAGTATATCGAGACGCTCATAATAGAAAAGGTAAGCTCTAAGAAAAATCAAACGACAATAACTTATAACTCGGATGTCGGATAGAGCCCCGTAAAATATCAAGACTCTCGAAATTGAAAACAGAAGCTCTAAGCAAATTCAAACGGCAATAACTTTTGACTCGTATATCCGATTGTGTCCCATAGTATATCGAGACGCTCGAAATTGAAAACTGAAGCTCGGAGAAAAATCAAACGACAATAACTTTTTACTCGGATGTCCAATTGAGTACCGTAATATATCAAGACGCTCGTAATTGAAATTAGAAGCTCTGAGCAAATTCAAACGACAATAACTTTAGACTCGGATGTCCGATTGTGTCCCGTAGTATATCGAGACGCTCGAAATTGAAAACTGAAGCTCTGAGAAAAATCAAACGACAATAACTTTTTACTCGGATGTCCGATTGAGTCCCGTAATATATTGAGACGCTCGTAATTGAAAACAGAAGTTCAGAGCAAATTCAAACGACAATAACTTTTGACTCGGATGTCGACTTGTGTCCCGTAGTATATCAAGACGCTCGTAATAGAAAAGGGAAGCTCTAAGAAAAATCAAATGATAATAACTTTTAAATCGGATGTCGGATAGAGCCCTGTAAAATATCGAGACGCTTGAAATTGAAAACAGAAACTCTGAGCAAATTCAAACGACAATAACTTTTAACTCAGATGTCCGATTGTGTCCCGTAGTATATCGAGACGCTCGTAATTGAAAATAGAAGCACTGAACAAATTCAAACGACAATAACTTTTGACTCGGATGTCCGATTGTGTCCCGTAATATATCGAGACGCTCGCAATTGAAAACAGAAGCTCTGAGCAAATTCAAACAACAATACCTTTGGACTCGGATGTCCGACTGTGTCCCGTAATATATCGTGACGCTCGAAATTAAGAACAGAAGCTATTAGAAAAATCAAACGACAATAACTTTTTACTCGGATGTCCGATTGAGTCCCGTAATATATCGAGACGCTCGTAATTGAAAACAGAAGTTCAGAGCAAATTCAAACGACAATAACTTTTGACTCGGATGTCGACTTGTGTCCCGTAGTATATCAAGACGCTCGTAATAGAAAAGGGAAGCTCTAAGAAAAATCAAATGATAATAACTTTTAAATCGGATGTCGGATAGAGCCCTGTAAAATATCGAGACGCTCGAAATTGAAAACAGAAACTCTGAGCAAATTCAAACGACAATAACTTTTTACTCGGATGTCCAATTGAGTCCCGTAATATATCGAGACGCACGCAATTGAAAACAGAAGCTCTGAGCAAATTCAAACGACAAGAACTTTTAACTCGGATGTCCGATTGTGTCCCGTAGTATATCGAGACGCTCGTAATTGAAAACAGAAGCACTGAACAAATTCAAATGACAATAACTTTTGACTCGGATGTCCGATTGTGTCCCGTAAAATATCGAGACGCTCGCAATTGAAAACAGAAGCGCTGAGCAAATTCAAACAACAATAACTTTTGACTCGGATGTCCGATTGTGTCCCCTAATATATCGAGACGCTCGAAATTCAGAACAGAAGCTATTAGAAAAATCAAACGACGATAACTTTTTACACGGATGTCCGATTGAGTCCCATAATATGTCGAGACACTCGAAATTGAAAACAGAAGCTCTGAGCAAATTCAAACAACAATAACTTTTGACTCGTGTATCCGACTGTGTCCCGTAATATGTCGAGACGCTCGAAATTCAGAACAGAAGCTATTAGAAAAATCAAACGACGATAACTTTTTACACGGATGTCCGATTGAGTCCCATAATATGTCGAGACACTCGAAATTGAAAACATGAGCTCTGAGCAAATTCAAACAAAAATAACTTTTGACTCAAATGTCAACTTGTGTCCCGTAATATATCGAGACGCTCGTAATAGAAAAGGGAAGCTCTAAGAAAAATCAAACGACAATAACTTATAAGTCGGATGTCGGATAGAGCCCCGTAAAATATCGAGACGCTCGAAATTGAAAACAGAAGCTCTAAGCAAATTCAAACGACAATAACTTTTGACTCGGATGTCCGATTGTGTCCCATAATATATCAAGACGCTCGAAATTGAAAACTGAAGCTCTGAGAAAAATAAAACGACAATAACTTTTTACTCGGCTGTCCGATTGAGTACCGCAATATATCGAGACGCTCGTAATTAAAATTAGAAGCTCTGAGCAAATTCAAACGACAATAACTTTAGACTCGGATGTCCGATTGTGTCCCGTAGTATATCGAGACGCTCGAAATTGAAAACTGAAGCTCTGAGAAAAATCAAACGACAATAACGTTTTACTCGGATGTCCGATTGAGTCCCGTAATATATCGAGACGCTCGTAATTGAAAACAGAAGTTCAGAGCAAATTCAAACGACAATAACTTTTGACTCGGATGTCCGATTGTGTCCCGTAATATATCGAGACGCTCGAAATTCAGAACAGAAGCTATTAGAAAAATCAAACGACGATAACTTTTAACACGGATGTCCAATTGAGTCCCATATTATGTCGAGACGCTCGAAATTGAAAACAGAAGCTCTGAGCAAATTCAAACGACAATAACTTTTTACTCGGATGTCCGATTGAGTCTCGTAATATATCGAGACGCTCGTAATTGAACACAGAAGCTCTGAGCAAATTCAAGCGACAATAACATTTGACTCAAATGTCGACTTGTGTCCCGTAGTATATCGAGACGCTCATAATAGAAAAGGGAAGCTCTAAGAAAAATCAAACGACAATAACTTATAACTCGGATGTCGGATAGAGCCCCGTAAAATATCAAGACTCTCGAAATTGAAAACAGAAGCTCTAAGCAAATTCAAACGGCAATAACTTTTGACTCGTATATCCGATTGTGTCCCATAGTATATCGAGACGCTCGAAATTGAAAACTGAAGCTCGGAGAAAAATCAAACGACAATAACTTTTAACTCAGATGTCTGATTGTGTCCTGTAGTATATCGAGACGCTCGTAATTGAAAACAGAAGCACTGAACAAATTCAAACGACAATAACTTTTTACTCGGATGTCCAATTGAGTCCCGTAATATATCGAGACGCACGCAATTGAAAACAGAAGCTCTGAGCAAATTCAAACGACAAGAACTTTTAACTCGGATGTCCGATTGAGTCTCGTAATATGTCGAGACGCTCGTAATTGAACACAGAAGCTCTGAGCAAATTCAAGCGACAATAACTTTTGACTCAAATGTCGACTTGTGTCCCGTAGTATATCGAGACGCTCATAATAGAAAAGGTAAGCTCTAAGAAAAATCAAACGACAATAACTTATAACTCGGATGTCGGATAGAGCCCCGTAAAATATCAAGACTCTCGAAATTGAAAACAGAAGCTCTAAGCAAATTCAAACGCAATAACTTTTGACTCGTATATCCGATTGTGTCCCATAGTATATCGAGACGCTCGAAATTGAAAACTGAAGCTCGGAGAAAAATCAAACGACAATAACTTTTTACTCGGATGTCCAATTGAGTACCGTAATATATCAAGACGCTCGTAATTGAAATTAGAAGCTCTGAGCAAATTCAAACGACAATAACTTTAGACTCGGATGTCCGATTGTGTCCCGTAGTATATCGAGACGCTCGAAATTGAAAACTGAAGCTCTGAGAAAAATCAAACGACAATAACTTTTTACTCGGATGTCCGATTGAGTCCCGTAATATATCGAGACGCTCGTAATTGAAAACAGAAGTTCAGAGCAAATTCAAACGACAATAACTTTTGACTCGGATGTCGACTTGTGTCCCGTAGTATATCAAGACGCTCGTAATAGAAAAGGGAAGCTCTAAGAAAAATCAAATGATAATAACTTTTAAATCGGATGTCGGATAGAGCCCTGTAAAATATCGAGACGCTCGAAATTGAAAACAGAAACTCTGAGCAAATTCAAACGACAATAACTTTTAACTCAGATGTCCGATTGTGTCCCGTAGTATATCGAGACGCTCGTAATTGAAAATAGAAGCACTGAACAAATTCAAACGACAATAACTTTTGACTCGGATGTCCGATTGTGTCCCGTAATATATCGAGACGCTCGCAATTGAAAACAGAAGCTCTGAGCAAATTCAAACAACAATACCTTTGGACTCGGATGTCCGACTGTGTCCCGTAATATATCGTGACGCTCGAAATTAAGAACAGAAGCTATTAGAAAAATCGAACGACGATAACGATTTATACGGATGTCCGATTGAGTCCCATAATATGTTGAGACACTCGAAATTGAAAACAGAAGCTCTGAGCAAATTCAAACGACAATAACTTTTTACTCGGATGTCCGATTGTGTCCCGTAGTATATCGAGACGCTCGTAATTGAAAAGGGAAGCTCTAAGAAAAACCAAACGACAATAACTTTTAACTCAGATGTCGGATAGAGCCCCGTAAAATATCGAGACGCTCGAAATTGAAAACAGAAGCTCTGAGCAAATTCAAACGACAATAACTTTTAACTCGGATGTCCGATTGTGTCCCGTAGTATATCGAGACGCTCGTAATTGAAAACAGAAGCACTGAACAAATTCAAACGACAATAACTTTTTACTCGGATGTCCAATTGAGTCCCGTAATATATCGAGACGCACGCAATTGAAAACAGAAGCTCTGAGCAAATTCAAACGACAAGAACTTTTACTCGGATGTCCGATTGTGTCCCGTAGTATATCGAGACGCTCGTAATTGAAAACAGAAGCACTGAACAAATTCAAACGACAATAACTTTTGACTCGGATGTCCGATTGTGTCCCGTAAAATATCGAGACGCTCGCAATTGAAAACAGAAGCGCTGAGCAAATTCAAACAACAATAACTTTTGACTCGGATGTCCGATTGTGTCCCCTAATATATCGAGACGCTCGAAATTCAGAACAGAAGCTATTAGAAAAATCAAACGACGATAACTTTTTACACGGATGTCCGATTGAGTCCCATAATATGTCGAGACACTCGAAATTGAAGACAGAAGCTCTGAGCAAATTCAAACAACAATAACTTTTGACTCGGATATCCGACCGTGTCCCGTAATATGTCGAGACGCTCGAAATTCAGAACAGAAGCTATTAGAAAAATCAAACGACGATAACTTTTTACACGGATGTCCGATTGAGTCCCATAATATGTCGAGATACTCGAAATTGAAAACAGAAGCTCTGAGAAAATTCAAACGACAATAACTTTTTACTCGGATGTCCGATTGAGTCCCATAATATGTCGAGACACTCGAAATTGAAGACAGAAGCTCTGAGCAAATTCAAACAACAATAACTTTTGACTCGGATATCCGACCGTGTCCCGTAATATGTCGAGACGCTCGAAATTCAGAACAGAAGCTATTAGAAAAATCAAACGACGATAACTTTTTACACGGATGTCCGATTGAGTCCCATAATATGTCGAGACGCTCGAAATTGAAAACAGAAGCTCTGAGCAAATTCAAACGACAATAACTTTTGACTCAATGTCGACTTGTGTCCCGTAATATATCGAGACGCTCGTAATAGAAAAGGGAAGCTCTAAGAAAAATCAAACGACAATAACTTATAACTCGGATGTCGGATAGAGCCCCGTAAAATATCGAGACGCTCGAAATTGAAAACAGAAGCTCTAAGCAAATTCAAACGACAATAACTTTTGACTCGGATGTCCGATTGTGTCCCATAGTATATCGAGACGCTCGAAATTGAAAACTGAAGCTCTGAGAAAAATCAAACGACAATAACTTTTTACTCGGATGTCCGATTGAGTACCGTAATATATCGAGACGCTCGTAATTGAAATTAGAAGCTCTGAGCAAATTCAAACGACAATAACTTTAGACTCGGATGTCCGATTGTGTCCCGTAGTATATCGAGACGCTCGAAATTGAAAACTGAAGCTCTGAGAAAAATCAAACGACAATAACTTTTACTCGGATGTCCGATTGAGTCCCGTAATATATCGAGACGCTCGTAATTGAAAACAGAAGTTCAGAGCAAATTCAAACGACAATAACTTTTGACTCGGATGTCCGATTGTGTCCCGTAATATATCGAGACGCTCGAAATTCAGAACAGAAGCTATTAGAAAAATCAAACGACGATAGACTTTTACACGGATGTCCGATTGAGTCCCATAATATGTCGAGACGCTCGAAATTGAAAACAGAAGCTCTGAGCAAATTCAAACGACAATAACTTTTTACTCGGATGTCCGATTGAGTCTCGTAATATATCGAGACGCTCGTAATTGAACACAGAAGCTCTGAGCAAATTCAAGCGACAATAACTTTTGACTCAAATGTCGACTTGTGTCCCGTAGTATATCGAGACGCTCGTAATAGAAAAGGGAAGCTCTAAGAAAAATCAAACGACAATAACTTATAACTCGGATGTCGGATAGAGCCCGTAAAATATCGAGCTCTCGAAATTGAAAACAGAAGCTCTAAGCAAATTCAAACGACAATAATTTTGACTCGTATATCCGATTGTGTCCATAGTATATCGAGACGCTCGAAATTAAAACTGAAGCTCGGAGAAAAATCAAACGACAATAACTTTTACTCGGATGTCCAATTGAGTACCGTAATATATCAAGACGCTCGTAATTGAAATTAGAAGCTCTGAGCAAATTCAAACGACAATAACTTTAGACTCGGATGTCCGATGTGTCCCGTAGTATATCGAGACGCTCGAAATTGAAAACTGAAGCTCTGAGAAAAATCAAACGACAATAACGTTTTACTCGGATGTCCGATTGAGTCCCGTAATATATCGAGACGCTCGTAATTGAAAACAGAAGTTCAGAGCAAATTCAAACGACAATAACTTTTGACTCGGATGTCCGATTGTGTCCCGTAATATATCGAGACGCTCGAAATTCAGAACAGAAGCTATTAGAAAAATCAAACGACGATAACTTTTAACACGGATGTCCAATTGAGTCCCATATTATGTCGAGACGCTCAAAATTGAAAACAGAAGCTCTGAGCAAATTCAAACGACAATAACTTTTTACTCGGATGTCCGATTGAGTCTCGTAATATATCGAGACGCTCGTAATTGAACACAGAAGCTCTGAGCAAATTCAAGCGACAATAACTTTTGACTCAAATGTCGACTTGTGTCCCATAGTATATCGAGACGCTCGTAATAGAAAAGGGAAGCTCTAAGAAAAATCAAACGACAATAACTTATAACTCGGATGTCGGATAGAGCCCCGTAAAATATCGAGGCTCTCGAAATTGAAAACAGAAGCTCTAAGCAAATTCAAACGGCAATAACTTTTGACTCGTATATCCGATTGTGTCCCATAGTATATCGAGACGCTCGAAATTGAAAACTGAAGCTCGGAGAAAAATCAAACGACAATAACTTTTTACTCGGATGTCCAATTGAGTACCGTAATATATCAAGACGCTCGTAATTGAAATTAGAAGCTCTGAGCAAATTCAAACGACAATAACTTTAGACTCGGATGTCCGATTGTGTCCCGTAGTATATCGAGACGCTCGAAATTGAAAACTGAAGCTCTGAGAAAAATCAAACGACAATAACTTTTTACTCGGATGTCCGATTGAGTCCCGTAATATGTCGAGACGCTCGTAATTGAAAACAGAAGTTCAGAGCAAATTCAAACGACAATAACTTTTGACTCGGATGTCCGATTGTGTCCCGTAATATATCGAGACGCTCGAAATTCAGAACAGAAGCTATTAGAAAAATCAAACGACGATAACTTTTTACACGGATGTCCGATTGAGTCCCCTAATATGTCGAGACGCTCGAAATTGAAAACAGAAGCCCTGAGCAAATTCAAACGACAATAACTTTTTACTCGGATGTCCGATTGAGTCTCGTCATATATCGAGACGCTCGTAATTGAACACAGAAGCTCTGAGCAAATTCAAGCGACAATAACTTTTGACTCAAATGTCGACTTGTGTCCCGTAGTATATCGAGACGCTCGTAATAGAAAAGGGAAGCTCTAAGAAAAATCAAACGATAATAACTTTTCACTCGGATGTCGGATAGAGGACCGTAAAATATCGAGACGCTCGAAATTGAAAACAGAAACTCTGAGCAAATTCAAACGACAATAACTTTTAACTCGGATGTCCGATTGTGTCCCGTAGTATATCGAGACGCTCGTAATTGAAAATAGAAGCACTGAACAAATTCAAACGACAATAACTTTTGACTCGGATGTCCGATTGTGTCCCGTAATATATCGAGACGCTCGCAATTGAAAACAGAAGCTCTGAGCAAATTCAAACAACAATACCTTTTGACTCGGATGTCCGACTGTGTCCCGTAATATATCGAGACGCTCGAAATTCAGAACAGAAGCTATTAGAAAAATCAAACGACGATAACGTTTTATACGGATGTCCGATTGAGTCCCATAATATGTTGAGACACTCGAAATTGAAAACAGAAGCTCTGAACAAATTCAAACGACAATAACTTTTTACTCGGATGTCCGATTGTGTCCCGTAGTATATCGAGACGCTCGTAATTGAAAAGGGAAGCTCTAAGAAAAATCAAACGACAATAACTTATAACTCGGATGTCGGATAGAGCCCCGTAAAATATCGAGGCTCTCGAAATTGAAAACAGAAGCTCTAAGCAAATTCAAACGACAATAACTTTTGACTCGTATATCCGATTGTGTCCCATAGTATATCGAGACGCTCGAAATTGAAAACTGAAGCTCGGAGAAAAATCAAACGACAATAACTTTTTACTCGGATGTCCAATTGAGTACCGTAATATATCAAGACGCTCGTAATTGAAATTAGAAGCTCTGAGCAAATTCAAACGACAATAACTTTAGACTCGGATGTCCGATTGTGTCCCGTAGTATATCGAGACGCTCGAAATTGAAAACTGAAGCTCTGAGAAAAATCAAACGACAATAACGTTTTACTCGGATGTCCGATTGAGTCCCGTAATATATCGAGACGCTCGTAATTGAAAACAGAAGTTCAGAGCAAATTCAAACGACAATAACTTTTGACTCGGATGTCCGATTGTGTCCCGTAATATATCGAGACGCTCGAAATTCAGAACAGAAGCTATTAGAAAAATCAAACGACGATAACTTTTAACACGGATGTCCAATTGAGTCCCATATTATGTCGAGACGCTCAAAATTGAAAACAGAAGCTCTGAGCAAATTCAAACGACAATAACTTTTTACTCGGATGTCCGATTGAGTCTCGTAATATATCGAGACGCTCGTAATTGAACACAGAAGCTCTGAGCAAATTCAAGCGACAATAACTTTTGACTCAAATGTCGACTTGTGTCCCATAGTATATCGAGACGCTCGTAATAGAAAAGGGAAGCTCTAAGAAAAATCAAACGACAATAACTTATAACTCGGATGTCGGATAGAGCCCCGTAAAATATCGAGGCTCTTGAAATTGAAAACAGAAGCTCTAAGCAAATTCAAACAGCAATAACTTTTGACTCGTATATCCGATTGTGTCCCATAGTATATCGAGACGCTCGAAATTGAAAACTGAAGCTCGGGGAAAAATCAAACGACAATAACTTTTTACTCGGATGTCCAATTGAGTACCGTAATATATCAAGACGCTCGTAATTGAAATTAGAAGCTCTGAGCAAATTCAAACGACAATAACTTTAGACTCGGATGTCCGATTGTGTCCCGTAGTATATCGAGACGCTCGAAATTGAAAACTGAAGCTCTGAGAAAAATCAAACGACAATAACTTTTTACTCGGATGTCCGATTGAGTCCCGTAATATGTCGAGACGCTCGTAATTGAAAACAGAAGTTCAGAGCAAATTCAAACGACAATAACTTTTGACTCGGATGTCCGATTGTGTCCCGTAATATATCGAGACGCTCGAAATTCAGAACAGAAGCTATTAGAAAAATCAAACGACGATAACTTTTTACACGGATGTCCGATTGAGTCCCCTAATATGTCGAGACGCTCGAAATTGAAAACAGAAGCTCTGAGCAAATTCAAACGACAATAACTTTTTACTCGGATGTCCGATTGAGTCTCGTCATATATCGAGACGCTCGTAATTGAACACAGAAGCTCTGAGCAAATTCAAGCGACAATAACTTTTGACTCAAATGTCGACTTGTGTCCCGTAGTATATCGAGACGCTCGTAATAGAAAAGGGAAGCTCTAAGAAAAATCAAACGATAATAACTTTTCACTCGGATGTCGGATAGAGGACCGTAAAATATCGAGACGCTCGAATTGAAAACAGAAACTCTGAGCAAATTCAAACGACAATAACTTTAACTCGGATGTCCGATTGTGTCCCGTATATATCGAAACGCTCGTAATTCAGAACAGAAGCTATTAGAAAAATCAAACGACGATAACTTTTTACACGGATGTCCGATTGAGTCCCCTAATATGTCGAGACGCTCGAAATTGAAAACAGAAGCTCTGAGCAAATTCAAACGACAATAACTTTTTACTCGGATGTCCGAT
>NW_021144243.1:0-25137 GCF_004193775.1 Glycine soja
CGATTGACGAAGGGCGCAGAAGACGACGTTAGTCTCTGCGTGCTATCAGGCTTTTCGTCTACCAGACAACAAAAAGAATGTTTATACGGATAACCACTCAGGGTATTTCCGCCCGTCAGCGTGACTCAAATGTGAGTATGACAGATCCTTGTGAGCAGCGGAAGATGACGTAAATCTCCGCGTGTCAACGGGCTTGTCGGCCGCGATTGACGAAGGGCGCAGAAGACGACGTTAGTCTCTGCGTGCTATCAGGCTTTTCGTCTACAGACAACAAAAAAGAATGTTTATACGGATAACCACTCGGGTATTTCCGCCGTCAGCGTGACTCAAATGTGAGTATGACAGATCTTGTGAGCGCGGAAGATGACGTAAATCTCCGGCGTGTCCAACGGGCTTGTCGGCCGCGATTGACGAAGGGCGCAGAAGACAACGTTAGTCTCTGCGTGCTATCAGGCTTTTCGTCTTACAGACAGCAAAAAGAATGTTTATACGGATAACCACTCGGGTATTTCCGCCCGTCAGCGTGACTCAAATGTGAGTATGACAGATCTTGTGAGCGCGGAAGATGACGTAAATCTCCGTGTGTCAACGGGCTTGTCGGCCGCGATTGACGAAGGGCGCAGAAGACGACGTTAGTCTCTGCGTGCTATCAGGCTTTTCGTCTTACAGACAGCAAAAAGAATGTTTATACGGATAACCACTCGGGTATTTCCGCCGTCAGCGTGACTCAAATGTGAGTATGACAGATCTTGTGAGCGCGGAAGATGACGTAAATCTCCGCGTGTCAACGGGCTTGTCGGCCGCGATTGACGAAGGGCGCAGAAGACGACGTTAGTCTCTGCGTGCTATCAGGCTTTTCGTCTTACAGACAGCAAAAAAGAATGTTTATACGGATAACCACTCGGTATTTCCGCCCGTCAGCGTGACTCAAATGTCAGTATGACAGATCTTGTGAGCGCGGAAGATGACGTAAATCTCCGCGTGTCAACGGGCTTGTCGCCGCGATTGACGAAGGGCGCAGAAGACACGTTAGTCTCTGCGTGCTATCAGGCTTTTCGTCTACAGACAGCAAAAAAGAATGTTTATACGGATAACCACTCGGGTATTTCCGCCCGTCAGCGTGACTCAAATGTCAGTATGACAGATCTTGTGAGCGCGGAAGATGACGTAAATCTCCGCGTGTCAACGGGCTTGTCGGCCGCGATTGACGAAGGGCGCAGAAGACGACGTTAGTCTCTGCGTGCTATCAGGCTTTTCGTCTAACAGACAGCAAAAAAGAATGTTTATACGGATAACCACTCGGGTATTTCGCCCGTCAGCATGACTCAAATGTCAGTATGACAGATCTTGTGAGCGCGGAAGATGACGTAAATCTTCGCGTGTCAACGGGCTTGTCGGCCGCGATTGACGAAGGGCGCAGAAGACGACGTTAGTCTCTGCGTGCTATCAGGCTTTTCGTCTTACAGACAGCAAAAAAGAATGTTTATACGGATAACCACTCGGTATTTCCGCCCGTCAGCGTGACTCAAATGTGAGTATGACAGATCTTGTGAGCGCGGAAGATGACGTAAATCTCCGCGTGTCAACGGGCTTGTCGGCCGCGATTGACGAAGGGCGCAGAAGACTACGTTAGTCTCTGCGTGCTATCAGGCTTTTCGTCTTACAGACAGCAAAAAAGAATGTTTATACGGATAACCACTCGGGTATTTCCGCCCGTCAGCGTGACTCAAATGTCAGTATGACAGATCTTGTGAGCGCGGAAGATGACGTAAATCTCCGCGTGTCAACGGGCTTGTCGGCCGCGATTGACGAAGGGCGCAGAAGACGACGTTAGTCTTTGCGTGCTATCAGGCTTTTCGTCTTACAGACAGCAAAAAAGAATGTTTATACGGATCACCACTCGGGTATTTCCGCCCGTCAGCGTGACTCAAATGTGAGTTTGACAGATCTTGTGAGAGCGGAAGATGACGTAAATCTCCGGGTGTCAACGGGCTTGTCCGCCGCGATTGACGAAGGCGCAGAAGACGACGTTAGTCTCTGCGTGCTATCAGGCTTTTCGTCAACAGACAGCATAAAGAATGTTTATACGGATAACCACTCGGGTATTTCCGCCCGTCAGCGTGACTCAAATGTGAGTTGACAGATCTTGTGAGAGCGGAAGATGACGTAAATCTCCGGGTGTCAACGGGCTTGTCAGCCGCGATTGACGAAGGGCGCAGAAGACGACGTTAGTCTCTGCATGCTATCAGGCTTTTCGTCAAACAGACAACATAAAAGAATGTTTATACGGATAACCACTCGGGTATTTCAGCCCGTCAGTGTGACTCAAATGTCAGTATGACAGATATTGTGTGCGCGGAAGATGACGTAAATCTTCGCGTGTCAACGGGCTTGTCGGCCGCGATTGACGAAGGGCGCAGAAGATGACGTTAGTCTCTGCGTGCTATAAGGCTTTTCGTCTTACAGACAGCAAAAAGAATGTTTATACGGATCACCACTCGGGTATTTCCGCCCGTCAGCGTGACTCAAATGTCAGTATGACAGATCTTGTGAGCGCGGAAGATGACGTAAATTTCCGGGTGTCAACGGGCTTGTCAGCCGCGATTGACGAAGGGCGCAGAAGACGACGTTAGTCTCTGCGTGCTATCAGGCTTTTCGTCAACAGACAGCAAAAAGAATGTTTATACGGATAACCACTCGGGTATTTCGCCCGTCAGCGTGACTCAAATGTCAGTATGACAGATCTTGTGTGCGCGGAAGATGACGAAAATCTCCGCGTGTCAACGGGCTTGTCGGCCGCGATTGACGAAGGGCGCAGAAGATGACGTTAGTCTCTGCGTGCTATCAGGCTTTTCGTCTTACAGACAGCAAAAAGAATGTTTATACGGATAACCACTCGGGTATTTCCGCTCATCAGCGTGACTAAAATGTGAGTATGACAGATCTTGTGAGCGCGAAAGATGACATAAATCTCTGCATGTCAACGGGCTTGTCGGCCGCGATTGAGGAAGGGCGCAGAAGACGACGTTAGTCTCTGCATGCTATCAGGCTTTTCATCTTACAGACAGCAAAAAAGAATGTATATACGGATAACCACTCGGGTATTTCCGCTCGTCAGCGTGACTCAAATGTGAGAATGACAGATCCTGTGAGCGCGGAAGATGACGTAAATCTCCGCGTGTCAACGGGCTTGTCGGCCGTGATTGACGAAGGGCGCAGAAGAATACGTTAGTCTTTGCGTGCTATCAGGCTTTTAGTCTTACAGACAGCAAAAAAGAATGTTTATACGGATAACCACTCGGGTATTTCCGCCCGTCAGCGTGACTCAAATGTCAGTATGACAGATCTTGTGAGCGCGGAAGATGACGTAAATCTCCGCGTGTCAACGGGCTTGTCGGCCGCGATTGACGAAGGGCGCAGAAGACGACGTTAGTCTCTGCATGCTATCAGGCTTTTCGTCAAACAGACAACATAAAAGAATGTTTATACGGATAACCACTCGGGTATTTCGCCCGTCAGCGTGACTCAAATGTCAGTATGACAGATTTGTGAGCGCGGAATATGACGTAAATCTTCGAGTGTCAACGGGCTTGTCGGCCGCGATTGACGAAGGGCGCAGAAGACGACGTTAGTCTCTGCGTGCTATCAGGCTTTTCGTCTTACAGACAGCAAAAAAGAATGTTTATACGGATAACCACTCAGGTATTTCCGCCCGTCAACGTGACTCAAATGTGAGTATGACAGATCTTGTGAGCGCGGAAGATGACGTAAATCTCCGCGTGTCAACGGGCTTGTCGGCCACGATTGACGAAGGGCGCAGAAGACTACGTTAGTCTCTGCGTGCTATCAGGCTTTTCGTCTTACAGACAGCAAAAAAGAATGTTTATACGGATAACCACTCGGTATTTCCGCCCGTCAGCGTGACTCAAATGTCAGTATGACAGATCTTGTGAGCGCGGAAGATGACGTAAATCTCCGCGTGTCAACGGGCTTGTCGGCCGCGATTGACGAAGGGCGCAGAAGACGACGTTAGTCTCTGCGTGCTATCAGGCTTTTCGTCTACAGACAGCAAAAAAGAATGTTTATACGGATAACCACTCGGGTATTTCAGCCCGTCAGCGTGACTCAAATGTCAGTATGACAGATCTTGTGAGCGCGGAAGATGACGTAAATCTCCGCGTGTCAACGGGCTTGTCGGCCGCGATTGACGAAGGGCGCAGAAGACGACGTTAGTCTCTGCGTGCTATCAGGCTTTTCGTCTTACAGACAGCAAAAAGAATGTTTATACGGATAACCACTCGGGTATTTCCGCTCGTCAGCGTGACTCAAATGTGAGTATGACAGATCTTGTGAGCGCGGAAGATGACGTAAATCTCCGCGTGTCAACGGGCTTGTCGGCCGCGATTGACGAAGGGCGCAGAAGACGACGTTAGTCTCTGCGTGCTATCAGGCTTTTCGTCTTACAGACAGCAAAAAAGAATGTTTATACGGATAACCACTCGGGTATTTCCGCCGTCAGCGTGACTCAAATGTGAGTATGACAGATCTTGTGAGCGCGGAAGATGACGTAAATCTCCGCGTGTCAACGGGCTTGTCGGCCGCGATTGACGAAGGGCGCAGAAGACTACGTTGTCTCTGCGTGCTATCAGGCTTTTCGTCTTACAGACAGCAAAAAAGAATGTTTATACGGATAACCACTCGGGTATTTCCGCCCGTCAGCGTGACTCAAATGTCAGTATGACAGATCTTGTGAGCGCGGAAGATGACGTAAATCTCCGCGTGTCAACGGGCTTCTCGGCCGCGATTGACGAAGGGCGCAGAAGACGACGTTAGTCTCTGCTGCTATCAGGCTTTTCGTCTTACAGACAACAAAAAGAATGTTTATACGGATAACCACTCGGGTATTTCCGCCCGTCAGCGTGACTCAAATGTGAGTATGACAGATCTTGTGAGCGCGGAAGATGACGTAAATCTCCGCGTGTCAACGGGCTTGTCGGCCGCGATTGACGAAGGGCGCAGAAGACGACGTTAGTCTCTGCGTGCTATCAGGCTTTTCGTCTACAGACAGCAAAAAGAATGTTTATACGGATAACCACTCGGTAGTTTCCGCCCGTCAGCGTGACTCAAATGTGAGTATGACAGATCTTGTGAGCGCGGAAGATGACGTAAATCTCCGCGTGTCAACGGGCTTGTCGGCCGCGATTGACGAAGGGCGCAGAAGACGACGTTAGTCTCTGCGTGCTATCAGGCTTTTCGTCTTACAGACAGCAAAAAAGAATGTTTATACGGATAACCACTCGGTATTTCCGCCCGTCAGCGTGACTCAAATGTGAGTATGACAGATCTTGTGAGCGCGGAAGATGACGTAAATCTCCGCGTGTCAACGGGCTTGTCGGCCGCGATTGACGAAGGGCGCAGAAGACGACGTTAGTCTCTGCGTGCTATCAGGCTTTTCGTCTTACAGACAGCAAAAAAGAATGTTTATACGGATAACCACTCGGGTATTTCCGCCCGTCAGCGTGACTCAAATGTGAGTATGACAGATCTTGTGAGCGCGGAAGATGACGTAAATCTCCGCGTGTCAACGGGCTTGTCGGCCGCGATTGACGAAGGGCGCAGAAGACGACGTTAGTCTCTGCGTGCTATCAGGCTTTTCGTCTTACAGACAACAAAAAAGAATGTTTATACGGATAACCACTCGGGTATTTCCGCCCGTCAGCGTGACTCAAATGTGAGTATGACAGATCTTGTGAGCGCGGAAGATGACGTACATCTTCGCGTGTCGACGGGCTTGTCGGCCGCGATTGACGAAGGGCGCAGAAGACGACGTTAGTCTCTGCGTGCTATCAGGCTTTCCGTCTTACAGACAACAAAAAAGAATATTTATACGGATAACCACTCGGGTATTTCGGCCCGTCAGCGCTTCTCAAATATGAGTATGGTAGATCTTGTGAGCGCGAAAGATGACGTACATCTTCGCGTGTCGACGGGCTTGTCGGCCGCGATTGACGAAGGGCGCAGAAGACAACGTTAGTTTCTGCGTGCTATCAAACTTTTCGTCTTACCGACAGCAAAAAATAATGTTTATACGGATAACCACTCAAGTATTTCCGCCCGTCAGCGTGACTCAATTGTGAGTATGACAGATCTTGTGAGCACGGAAGATGACGTAAATCTCCGCGTGTCAACGGGCTTGTCGGTCGCGATTGACGAAGGGCGCAGAAGACGATGTTAGTCTCTGCGTGCTATCAGGCTTTTCCTCTTACAGACAGCAAAAAAGAATGTTTATACGGATAACCACTCGGGTATTTCCGATCGTCAACGTGACTCAAATGTGAGTATGACAGATCTTGTGAGCGCGGAAGATGACGTAAATCTCCGCGTGTCAACGGGCTTGTCGGCTGCGATTGACGAAGGGCGCAGAAGACGACGTTAGTCTCTGCGTGCTATCAGGCTTTTCGTCTTACAGACAGCAAAAAGGAATGTTTATACGGATAACCACTCGGGTATTTCCGCCCGTCAGCGTGACTCAAATATGAGTATGACAGATCTTGTGAGCGCGGAAGATGACGTAAATCTCCGCGTGTCAACGGGCTTGTCGGCCGCGATTGACAAAGGGCGCAGAAGACAACGTTAGTTTCTGCGTGCTATCAAACTTTTCGTCTTACCGACAGCAAAAAATAATGTTTATACGGATAACCACTCAAGTATTTCCGCCCGTCAGCGTGACTCAATTGTGAGTATGACAGATCTTGTGAGCACGGAAGATGACGTAAATCTCCGCGTGTCAACGGGCTTATCGGTCGCGATTGACGAAGGGCGCAGAAGACGATGTTAGTCTCTGCGTGCTATCAGGCTTTTCCTCTTACAGACAGCAAAAAAGAATGTTTATACGGATAACCACTCGGGTATTTCCGATCGTCAGCGTGACTCAAATGTGAGTATGACAGATCTTGTGAGCGCTGAAGATGACGTAAATCTCCGCGTGTCAACGGGCTTGTCGGCTGCGATTGACGAAGGGCGCAGAAGACGACGTTAGTCTCTGCGTGCTATCAGGCTTTTCGTCTTACAGACAGCAAAAAGGAATGTTTATACGGATAACCACTCGGGTATTTCCGCCCGTCAGCGTGACTCAAATATGAGTATGACAGATCTTGTGAGCGCGGAAGATGACGTAAATCTCCGCGTGTCAACGGGCTTGTCGGCCGCGATTGACAAAGGGCGCAGAAGACTACGTTAGTCTCTGCGTGCTATCAGGCTTTTCGTCTTACAGACAGCAAAAAAGAATGTTTATACGGATAACCACTCGCGTATTTCCGCCCGTCAGCGTGACTCAAATCTCAGTATGACAGATCTTGTGAGCGCGGAAGATGACGTAAATCTCCGCGTGTCAACGGGCTTGTCGGCTGCGATTGACGAAGGGCGCCGAAGACGACGTTTGTCTCTGCGTGCTATCAGGCTTTCCGTCTTACAGACAACAAAAAAGAATATTTATACGGATAACCACTCGGGTATTTCGGCACGTCAGCGCTACTCAAATATGAGTATGACAGATTTTGTGAGCGCGGAAGATGACGTAAATCTCCGCGTGTCAACGGGCTTGTCGGCCGCGATTGACGAAGGGCGCAGAAGACGACGTTAGTTTCTGCGTGCTATCAGGCTTTTCGTCTTACCGACAGCAAAAAAGAATGTTTATACGGATAACCACTCAAGTATTTCCGCCCGTCAGCGTGACTCAATTGTGAGTATGACAGATCTTGTGAGCGCGGAAGATGACGTAAATCTCCGCGTGTCAACGGGCTTGTCGGCCGCGATTGACGAAGGGCGCAGAAGACGACGTTAGTCTCTGCGTGTTATCAGGCTTTTCCTCTTACAGACAGCAAAAAAGAATGTTTATACGGATAACCACTCGGGTATTTCCGATCGTCAGCGTGACTCAAATGTGAGTATGACAGATCTTGTGAGCGCTGAAGATGACGTAAATCTCCGCGTGTCAACGGGCTTGTCGGCTGCGATTGACGAAGGGCGCCGAAGACGACGTTAGTCTCTGCGTGCTATCAGGCTTTTCGTCTTACAGACATCAAAAAAGAATGTTTATACAGATAACCCCTCGGGTATTTCCGCCCGTCAGCGGGACTCAAATATCAGTATGACAGATCTTGTGAGCGCGGAAGATGACATAAATCTCCGCGTGTCAACGGGCTTGTCGGCCGCGATTGACGAAGGGCGCAGAAGACGACGTTAGCCTGTGCCTGCTATCATGCTTTTCATCTTACAGACAACAAAAAAGAATGCTTATACGGATAACCACTCGGGTATTTCCGCCCGTCAGCATGACTCAAACGTGAGTATGACAGATCTTGTGAGCGCGGAAGATGACGTACATCTTCGCGTGTCGACGGGCTTGTCGGCCGCGATTGACGAAGGGCGCAGAAGACGACGTTAGTCTCTGCGTGCTATCAGGCTTTCCGTCTTACAGACAACAAAAAAGAATATTTATACGGATAACCACTCGGGTATTTCGGCCCGTCAGCGCTTCTCAAATATGAGTATGGTAGATCTTGTGAGCGCGAAAGATGACGTAATCTTCGCGTGTCGACGGGCTTGTCGGCCGCGATTGACGAAGGGCGCAGAAGACAACGTTAGTTTCTGCGTGCTATCAACTTTTCGTCTTACCGACAGCAAAAAATAATGTTTATACGGATAACCACTCAAGTATTTCCGCCCGTCAGCGTGACTCAATGTGAGTATGACAGATCTTGTGAGCACGGAAGATGACGTAAATCTCCGCGTGTCAACGGGCTTGTCGGTCGCGATTGACGAAGGGCGCAGAAGACGATGTTAGTCTCTGCGTGCTATCAGGCTTTTCCTCTTACAGACAGCAAAAAAGAATGTTTATACGGATAACCACTCGGGTATTTCCGATCGTCAACGTGACTCAAATGTGAGTATGACAGATCTTGTGAGCGCTGAAGATGACGTAAATCTCCGCGTGTCAACGGGCTTGTCGGCTGCGATTGACGAAGGGCGCAGAAGACGACGTTAGTCTCTGCGTGCTATCAGGCTTTTCGTCTTACAGACAGCAAAAAGGAATGTTTATACGGATAACCACTCGGGTATTTCCGCCCGTCAGCGTGACTCAAATATGAGTATGACAGATCTTGTGAGCGCGGAAGATGACGTAAATCTCCGCGTGTCAACGGGCTTGTCGGCCGCGATTGACAAGGGCGCAGAAGACAACGTTAGTTCTGCGTGCTATCAACTTTTCGTCTTACAGACAGCAAAAATAATGTTTATACGGATAACCACTCGGTATTTCCGCCCGTCAACGTGACTCAATTGTGAGTATGACAGATCATGTAAGCTCGGAAGATGACGTAAATCTCCGCGTGTCAACGGGCTTGTCGGCCGCGATTGACGAAGGGCGCAGAAGACGATGTTAGTCTCTGCGTGCTATCAGGCTTTTCCTCTTACAGACAGCAAAAAAGAATGTATATACGGATAACCACTCGGGTATTTCCGTCGTCAGCGTGACTCAAATGTGAGTATGACAGATCTTGTGAGCGCGGAAGATGACGTAAATCTCCGCGTGTAAACGGGCTTGTCGGCTGCGATTGACGAAGGGCGCAGAAGACGACGTTAGTCTCTGCGTGCTATCAGGCTTTTCGTCTTACAGACAGCAAAAAGAATGTTTATACGGATAACCACTCGGGTATTTCCGCCCGTCAGCGTGACTCAAATGTGAGTATGACAGATCTTGTGAGCGCGGAAGATGACGTAAATCTCCGCGTGTCAACGGGCTTGTCGGCCGCGATTGACGAAGGGCGCAGAAGACTACGTTAGTCTCTGCGTGCTATCAGGCTTTTCGTCTTACAGACAGCAAAAAAGAATGTTTATACGGATAACCACTCGGGTATTTCCGCCCGTCAGCGTGACTCAAATTTCAGTATGACAGATCTTGTGAGCGCGGAAGATGACGTAAATCTCCGCGTGTCAACGGGCTTGTCGGCCGCGATTGACGAAGGGCGCAGAAGACGACGTTAGTCTCTGCGTGCTATCAGGCTTTCCGTCTTACAGACAACAAAAAAGAATATTTATACGGATAACCACTCGGGTATTTCGGCCGTCAGCGTACTCAAATATGAGTATGACAGATTTGTGAGCGCGGAAGATGACGTAAATCTCCGCGTGTCAACGGGCTTGTCGGCCGCGATTGACGAAGGGCGCAGAAGACGACGTTAGTCTCTGCGTGCTATCAGGCTTTTCGTCTTACCGACAGCAAAAAAGAATGTTTATACGGATAACCACTCAGTATTTCCGCCCGTCAGCGTGACTCAATGTGAGTATGACAGATCTTGTGAGCGCGGAAGATGACGTAAATCTCCGGGTGTCAACGGGCTTGTCGGCCGCGGTTGACGAAGGGCGCAGAAGATCACGTTAGTCTCTGCGTGCTATCAGGCTTTTCGTCTTACAGACAGCAATAAAGAATGTTTATACGGATAACCACTCGGTATTTCCGCCCGTCAGCGTGACTCAATGTGAGTATGACAGATCTTGTGAGCGCGGAAGATGACATAAATCTCCGCGTGTCAACGGGCTTGTCGTGCGCGATTGACGAAGGGCGCAGAAGACGACGTTAGTCTCTGCGTGCTATCAGGCTTTTCGTCTTACAGACAGCAAAAAAGAATGTTTATACGGATAACCACTCGGGTATTTCCGCCGTCAGCGTGACTCAAATGTGAGTATGACAGATCTTGTGAGCGCGGAAGATGACGTAAATCTCCGCGTGTCAACGGGCTTGTCGGCCGCGATTGACGAAGGGCGCAGAAGACGACGTTAGTCTCTGCGTGCTATCAGGCTTTTCGTCTTACAGACAGCAAAAAAGAATGTTTATACGGATAACCACTCGGGTATTTCCGCCCGTCAGCGTGACTCAAATTGAGTATGACAGATCTTGTGAGCGCGGAAGATGACGTAAATCTCCGCGTGTCAACGGGCTTGTCGGCCGCGATTGACGAAGGGCGCAGAAGACGACGTTAGTCTCTGCGTGCTATCAGGCTTTTCGTCTTACAGACAGCAAAAAAGAATGTTTATACGGATAACCACTCGGGTATTTCCGCCCGTCAGCGTGACTCAAATTTCAGTATGACAGATCTTGTGAGCGCGGAAGATGACGTAAATCTCCGCGTGTCAACGGGCTTGTCGGCCGCGATTGACGAAGGGCGCAGAAGACGACGTTAGTCTCTGCGTGCTATCAGGCTTTTTCTCTTACAGACAGCAAAAAAGAATGTTTATACGGATAACCACTCGGGTATTTCCGCTCATCAGCGTGACTCAAATGTGAGTATGACAGATCTTGTGAGCGCGGAAGATGACGTAAATCTCCGCGTGTCAACGGGCTTGTCGGTCGCGATTGACGAAGGGCGCAGAAGACGACGTTAGTCTCTGCGTGCTATCAGGCTTTTCGTCTTACAGACAGCAAAAAAGAATGTTTATACGGATAACCACTCGGGTATTTCCGCCCGTCAGCGTGACTCAAATATGAGTATGACAGATCTTGTGAGCGCGGAAGATGACGTAAATCTCCGCGTGTCAACGGGCTTGTCGGCCGCGATTGACGAAGGGCGCAGAAGACGACGTTAGTTTCTGCGTGCTATCAGCTTTTCGTCTTACAGACAGCAAAAAAAATGTTTATACGGATAACCACTCGGTATTTCCGCCCGTCAGCGTGACTCAATTGTGAGTATGACAGATCTTGTGAGCACGGAAGATGACGTAAATCTCCGCGTGTCAACAGGCTTGTCGGCGCGATTGACGAAGGGCGCAGAAGACGACGTTAGTCTCTGCGTGCTATCAGGCTTTTTCTCTTACAGACAGCAAAAAAGAATGTTTATACGGATAACCACTCGGGTATTTCCGCCGTCAACGTGACTCAATTGTGAGTATGACAGATCATGTGAGCGCGGAAGATGACGTAAATCTCCGCGTGTAAACGGGCTTGTCGGCTGCGATTGACGAAGGGCGCAGGAGACGACGTTAGTCTCTGCGTGCTATCAGGCTTTTCGTCTTACAGACAGCAAAAAAGAATGTTTATACGGATAACCACTCGGGTATTTCCGCCCGTCAGCGTGACTCAAATATCAGTATGACAGATCTTGTGAGCGCGGAAGATGACGTAAATCTCCGCGTGTCAACGGGCTTGTCGGCCGCGATTGACGAAGGGCGCAGAAGACGACGTTAGTCTCTGCGTGCTATCAGGCTTTTCGTCTTACAGACAGCAAAAAAGAATGTTTATACGGATAACCACTCGGGTATTTCCGCCCGTCAGCGTGACTCAAATGTGAGTATGACAGATCTTGTGAGCGCGGAAGATGACGTAAATCTCCGCGTGTCAACGGGCTTGTCGGCCGCGATTGACGAAGGGCGCAGAAGACGACGTTAGTCTCTGCGTGCTATCAGGCTTTTCGTCTTACAGACAACAAAAAAGAATGTTTATACGGATAACCACTTGGGTATTTCGCCCGTCAGCGTGACTCAATTGTGAGTATGACAGATCTTGTGAGCGCGGAAGATGACGTAAATCTCCGCGTGTCAACGGGCTTGTCGGCCGCGATTGACGAAGGGCGCAGAAGACGACGTTAGTCTCTGCGTGCTATCAGGCTTTTCGTCTTACAGACAGCAAAAAAGAATGTTTATACGGATAACCACTCGGTATTTCCGCCCGTCAGCGTGACTCAATGTGAGTATGACAGATCTTGTGAGCGCGGAAGATGACGTAAATCTCCGCGTGTCAACGGGCTTGTCGGCCGCGATTGACGAAGGGCGCAGAAGACGACGTTAGTCTCTGCGTGCTATCAGGCTTTTCGTCTTACAGACAGCAAAAAAGAATGTTTATACGGATAACCACTCGGGTATTTCCGCCGTCAGCGTGACTCAAATGTGAGTATGACAGATCTTGTGAGCGCGGAAGATGACGTAAATCTCCGCGTGTCAACGGGCTTGTCGGCGCGATTGACGAAGGGCGCAGAAGACGACGTTAGTCTCTGCGTGCTATCAGGCTTTTCGTCTTACAGACAGCAAAAAGAATGTTTATACGGATAACCACTCGGGTATTTCCGCCCGTCAGCGTGACTCAAATGTGAGTATGACAGATCTTGTGAGCGCGGAAGATGACGTAAATCTCCGCGTGTCAACGGGCTTGTCGGCCGCGATTGACGAAGGGCGCAGAAGACGACGTTAGTCTCTGCGTGCTATCAGGCTTTTCGTCTTACAGACAGCAAAAAAGAATGTTTATACGGATAACCACTCGGGTATTTCCGCTCGTCAGCGGGACTCAAATGTGAGTATGACAGATCTTGTGAGCGCGGAAGATGACGTAAATCTCCGCGTGTCAACGGGCTTGTCGGCTGCGATTGACGAAGGGCGCAGAAGACGACGTTAGTCTCTGCGTGCTATCAGGCTTTTCGTCTTACAGACAGCAAAAAGAATGTTTATACGGATAACCACTCGGGTATTTCCGCCCGTCAGCGTGACTCAAATGTGAGTATGACAGATCTTGTGAGCGCGGAAGATGACGTAAATCTCCGCGTGTCAACGGGCTTGTCGGCCGCGATTGACGAAGGGCGCAGAAGACGACGTTAGTCTCTGCATGCTATCAGGCTTTTCGTCTTACAGACAGCAAAAAAGAATGTTTATACGGATAACCACTCGGGTATTTCCGCCCGTCAGCGTGACTCAAATGTCAGTATGACAGATCTTGTGAGCGCGGAAGATGACGTAAATCTCCGCGTGTCAACGGGCTTGTTGGCCGCGATTGACGAAGGGCGCAGAAGACAACGTTAGTCTCTGCGTGCTATCAGGCTTTTCGTCTTACAGACAACAAAAACGAATGTTTATACGGATAACCACTCGTATTTCCGCCCGTCAGCGTGACTTAAATGTGAGTATGACAGATCTTATGAGCGCGGAAGATGACGTAAATCTCCGCGTGTCAACGGGCTTGTCGGCCGCGATTGACGAAGGGAGCAGAAGACGACGTTAGTCTCTGCGTGCTATCAGGCTTTTCGTCTTACAGACAGCAAAAAAGAATGTTTATACGGATAACCACTCGGTAGTTTCCGCCCGTCAGCGTGACTCAAATGTGAGTATGACAGATCTTGTGAGCGCGGAAGATGACGTAAATCTCCGCGTGTCAACGGGCTTGTCGGCCGCGATTGACGAAGGGCGTAGAAGACGACGTTAGTCTCTGCGTGCTATTAGGCTTTTCGTCTTACAGACAGCAAAAAGAATGTTTATACGGATAACCACTCGGGTATTTCCGCCGTCAGCGTGACTCAAATGTGAGTATGACAGATCTTGTGAGCGCGGAAGATGACGTAAATCTCCGCGTGTCAACGGGCTTGTCGGCCGCGATTGACGAAGGGCGCAGAAGACGACGTTAGTCTCTGCGTGCTATCAGGCTTTTCGTCTTACAGACACAAAAAAGAATGTTTATACGGATAACCACTCGGGTATTTCCGCCCGTCAGCGTGACTCAAATGTAGTATGACAGATCTTGTGAGCGCGGAAGATGACGTAAATCTCCGCGTGCAAACGGGCTTGTCGGCCGCGATTGACGAAGGGCGCAGAAGACGACGTTAGTCTCTGCGTGCTATCAGGCTTTTCGTCTTACAGACAGCAAAAAAGAATGTTTATACGGATAACCACTCGGGTATTTCCGCCCGTCAGCGTGACTCAAATGTGAGTATGACAGATCTTGTGAGCGCGGAAGATGACGTAAATCTCCGCGTGTCAACGGGCTTGTCGGCCGCGATTGACGAAGGGCGCAGAAGACGACGTTAGTCTCTGCGTGCTATCAGGCTTTTCGTCTTACAGACACAAAAAAGAATGTTTATACGGATAACCACTCGGGTATTTCCGCCCGTCAGCGTGACTCAAATGTGAGTATGACAGATCTTGTGAGCGCGGAAGATGACGTAAATCTCCGCGTGTCAACGGGCTTGTCGGCCGCGATTGACGAAGGGCGCAGAAGACGACGTTAGTCTCTGCGTGCTATCAGGCTTTTCGTCTTACAGACAGCAAAAAGAATGTTTATACGGATAACCACTCGGGTATTTCCGCCCGTCAGCGTGACTCAAATGTCAGTATGACAGATCTTGTGAGCGCGGAAGATGACGTAAATCTCCGCGTGTCAACGGGCTTGTCGGCCGCGATTGACGAAGGGCGCAGAAGACGACGTTAGTCTCTGCGTGCTATCAGGCTTTTCGTCTTACAGACAGCAAAAAAGAATGTTTATACGGATAACCACTCGGGTATTTCCGCCCGTCAGCGTGACTCAAATGTGAGTATGACAGATCTTGTGAGCGCGGAAGATGACGTAAATCTCCGCGTGTCAACGGGCTTGTCGGCCGCGATTGACGAAGGGCGCAGAAGACGACGTTAGTCTCTGCGTGCTATCAGGCTTTTCGTCTTACAGACAGCAAAAAAGAATGTTTATACGGATAACCACTCGGGTATTTCCGCCGTCAGCGTGACTCAAATGTGAGTATGACAGATCTTGTGAGCGCGGAAGATGACGTAAATCTCCGCGTGTCAACGGGCTTGTCGGCCGCGATTGACGAAGGGCGCAGAAGACGACGTTAGTCTCTGCGTGCTATCAGGCTTTTCGTCTTACAGACAGCAAAAAGAATGTTTATACGGATAACCACTCGGGTATTTCCGCCCGTCAGCGTGACTCAAATGTGAGTATGACAGATCTTGTGAGCGCGGAAGATGACGTAAATCTCCGCGTGTCAACGGGCTTGTCGGCCGCGATTGACGAAGGGCGCAGAAGACGACGTTAGTCTCTGCGTGCTATCAGGCTTTTCGTCTTACAGACAGCAAAAAGAATGTTTATACGGATAACCACTCGGGTATTTCCGCCCGTCAGCGTGACTCAAATGTAGTATGACAGATCTTGTGAGCGCGGAAGATGACGTAAATCTCCGCGTGTCAACGGGCTTGTCGGCCGCGATTGACGAAGGGCGCAGAAGACGACGTTAGTCTCTGCGTGCTATCAGGCTTTTCGTCTTACAGACAGCAAAAAGAATGTTTATACGGATAACCACTCGGGTATTTCCGCCCGTCAGCGTGACTCAAATGTGAGTATGACAGATCTTGTGAGCGCGGAAGATGACGTAAATCTCCGCGTGTCAACGGGCTTGTCGGCCGCGATTGACGAAGGGCGCAGAAGACGACGTTAGTCTCTGCGTGCTATCAGGCTTTTCGTCTTACAGACAGCAAAAAGAATGTTTATACGGATAACCACTCGGGTATTTCCGCCCGTCAGCGTGACTCAAATGTGAGTATGACAGATCTTGTGAGCGCGGAAGATGACGTAAATCTCCGCGTGTCAACGGGCTTGTCGGCCGCGATTGACGAAGGGCGCAGAAGACGACGTTAGTCTCTGCGTGCTATCAGGCTTTTCGTCTTACAGACAGCAAAAAAGAATGTTTATACGGATAACCACTCGGGTATTTCCGCCCGTCAGCGTGACTCAAATGTGAGTATGACAGATCTTGTGAGCGCGGAAGATGACGTAAATCTCCGCGTGTCAACGGGCTTGTCGGCCGCGATTGACGAAGGGCGCAGAAGACGACGTTAGTCTCTGCGTGCTATCAGGCTTTTCGTCTTACAGACAGCAAAAAGAATGTTTATACGGATAACCACTCGGGTATTTCCGCCGTCAGCGTGACTCAAATGTAGTATGACAGATCTTGTGAGCGCGGAAGATGACGTAAATCTCCGCGTGTCAACGGGCTTGTCGGCGCGATTGACGAAGGGCGCAGAAGACGACGTTAGTCTCTGCGTGCTATCAGGCTTTTCGTCTTACAGACAGCAAAAAAGAATGTTTATACGGATAACCACTCGGGTATTTCCGCCCGTCAGCGTGACTCAAATGTAGTATGACAGATCTTGTGAGCGCGGAAGATGACGTAAATCTCCGCGTGTCAACGGGCTTGTCGGCCGCGATTGACGAAGGGCGCAGAAGACGACGTTAGTCTCTGCGTGCTATCAGGCTTTTCGTCTTACAGACAGCAAAAAGAATGTTTATACGGATAACCACTCGGGTATTTCCGCCCGTCAGCGTGACTCAAATGTGAGTATGACAGATCTTGTGAGCGCGGAAGATGACGTAAATCTCCGCGTGTCAACGGGCTTGTCGGCCGCGATTGACGAAGGGCGCAGAAGACGACGTTAGTCTCTGCGTGCTATCAGGCTTTTCGTCTTACAGACAGCAAAAAAGAATGTTTATACGGATAACCACTCGGGTATTTCCGCCGTCAGCGTGACTCAAATGTCAGTATGACAGATCTTGTGAGCGCGGAAGATGACGTAAATCTCCGCGTGTCAACGGGCTTGTCGGCCGCGATTGACGAAGGGCGCAGAAGACGACGTTAGTCTCTGCGTGCTATCAGGCTTTTCGTCTTACAGACAGCAAAAAAGAATGTTTATACGGATAACCACTCGGGTATTTCCGCCCGTCAGCGTGACTCAAATGTCAGTATGACAGATCTTGTGAGCGCGGAAGATGACGTAAATCTCCGCGTGTCAACGGGCTTGTCGGCCGCGATTGACGAAGGGCGCAGAAGACGACGTTAGTCTCTGCGTGCTATCAGGCTTTTCGTCTTACAGACAGCAAAAAGAATGTTTATACGGATAACCACTCGGGTATTTCCGCCCGTCAGCGTGACTCAAATGTGAGTATGACAGATCTTGTGAGCGCGGAAGATGACGTAAATCTCCGCGTGTCAACGGGCTTGTCGGCCGCGATTGACGAAGGGCGCAGAAGACGACGTTAGTCTCTGCGTGCTATTAGGCTTTTCGTCTTACAGACAGCAAAAATAATGTTTATACGGATAACCACTCGGGTATTTCCGCCCGTCAGCGTGACTCAAATGTGAGTATGACAGATCTTGTGAGCGCGGAAGATGACGTAAATCTCCGCGTGTCAACGGGCTTGTCGGCCGCGATTGACGAAGGGCGCAGAAGACGACGTTAGTCTCTGCGTGCTATCAGGCTTTTCGTCTTACAGACAGCAAAAAAGAATGTTTATACGGATAACCACTCGGGTATTTCCGCCCGTCAGCGTGACTCAAATGTGAGTATGACAGATCTTGTGAGCGCGGAAGATGACGTAAATCTCCGCGTGTCAACGGGCTTGTCGGCCGCGATTGACGAAGGGCGCAGAAGACGACGTTAGTCTCTGCGTGCTATCAGGCTTTTCGTCTTACAGACAGCAAAAAAGAATGTTTATACGGATAACCACTCGGGTATTTCCGCCGTCAGCGTGACTCAAATGTAGTATGACAGATCTTGTGAGCGCGGAAGATGACGTAAATCTCCGCGTGTCAACGGGCTTGTCGGCCGCGATTGACGAAGGGCGCAGAAGACGACGTTAGTCTCTGCGTGCTATCAGGCTTTTCGTCTTACAGACAGCAAAAAAGAATGTTTATACGGATAACCACTCGGGTATTTCCGCCCGTCAGCGTGACTCAAATGTAGTATGACAGATCTTGTGAGCGCGGAAGATGACGTAAATCTCCGCGTGTCAACGGGCTTGTCGGCCGCGATTGACGAAGGGCGCAGAAGACGACGTTAGTCTCTGCGTGCTATCAGGCTTTTCGTCTTACAGACAGCAAAAAGAATGTTTATACGGATAACCACTCGGGTATTTCCGCCGTCAGCGTGACTCAAATGTCAGTATGACAGATCTTGTGAGCGCGGAAGATGACGTAAATCTCCGCGTGTCAACGGGCTTGTCGGCCGCGATTGACGAAGGGCGCAGAAGACGACTTTAGTCTCTGCGTGCTATCAAGCTTTTCGTCTTACAGACAGCAAAAAGAATGTTTATACGGATAACCACTCGGGTATTTCCGCCGTCAGCGTGACTCAAATGTCAGTATGACAGATCTTGTGAGCGCGGAAGATGACGTAAATCTCCGCGTGTCAACGGGCTTGTCGGCCGCGATTGACGAAGGGCGCAGAAGACGACGTTAGTCTCTGCGTGCTATCAGGCTTTTCGTCTTACAGACAGCAAAAAAGAATGTTTATACGGATAACCACTCGGGTATTTCCGCCCGTCAGCGTGACTCAAATGTCAGTATGACAGATCTTGTGAGCGCGGAAGATGACGTAAATCTCCGCGTGTCAACGGGCTTGTCGGCCGCGATTGACGAAGGGCGCAGAAGACGACGTTAGTCTCTGCGTGCTATTAGGCTTTTCGTTTAACAGACAGCAAAAATAATGTTTATACGGATAACCACTCGGGTATTTCCGCCCGTCAGCGTGACTCAAATGTGAGTATGACAGATCTTGTGAGCGCGGAAGATGACGTAAATCTCCGCGTGTCAACGGGCTTGTCGGCCGCGATTGACGAAGGGCGCAGAAGACGACGTTAGTCTCTGCGTGCTATCAGGCTTTTCGTCTTACAGACAGCAAAAAGAATGTTTATACGGATAACCACTCGGGTATTTCCGCCGTCAGCGTGACTCAAATGTGAGTATGACAGATCTTGTGAGCGCGGAAGATGACGTAAATCTCCGCGTGTCAACGGGCTTGTCGGCCGCGATTGACGAAGGGCGCAGAAGACGACGTTAGTCTCTGCGTGCTATCAGGCTTTTCGTCTTACAGACAGCAAAAAGAATGTTTATACGGATAACCACTCGGGTATTTCCGCCCGTCAGCGTGACTCAAATGTCAGTATGACAGATCTTGTGAGCGCGGAAGATGACGTAAATCTCCGCGTGTCAACGGGCTTGTCGGCCGCGATTGACGAAGGGCGCAGAAGACGACGTTAGTCTCTGCGTGCTATCAGGCTTTTCGTCTTACAGACAGCAAAAAGAATGTTTATACGGATAACCACTCGGGTATTTCCGCCCGTCAGCGTGACTCAAATGTAGTATGACAGATCTTGTGAGCGCGGAAGATGACGTAAATCTCCGCGTGTCAACGGGCTTGTCGGCCGCGATTGACGAAGGGCGCAGAAGACGATGTTAGTCTCTGCGTGCTATCAGGCTTTTCGTCTTAGAGACAACAAAAAAAAATGCTTATACGGATAACCACTTGGGTATTTCGCCCGTCAGCGTGACTCAATTGTGAGTATGACAGATCTTGTGAGCGTGGAAGATGACGTAAATCTCCGCGTGTCAACGGGCTTGTCGGCCGCGATTGACGAAGGGCGCAGAAGACGACGTTAGTCTCTGCGTGCTATCAGGCTTTTCGTCTTACAGACAGCAAAAAAGAATGTTTATACGGATAACCACTCGGGTATTTCCGCCCTGTCAGCGTGACTCAAATGTGAGTATGACAGATCTTGTGAGCGCGGAAGATGACGTAAATCTCCGCGTGTCAACGGGCTTGTCGGCCGCGATTGACGAAGGGCGCAGAAGACGACGTTAGTCTCTGCGTGCTATCAGGCTTTTCGTCTTACAGACAGCAAAAAAGAATGTTTATACGGATAACCACTCGGGTATTTCCGCCCGTCAGCGTGACTCAAATGTCAGTATGACAGATCTTGTGAGCGCGGAAGATGACGTAAATCTCCGCGTGTCAACGGGCTTGTCGGCCGCGATTGACGAAGGGCGCAGAAGACGACGTTAGTCTCTGCGTGCTATCAGGCTTTTCGTCTTACAGACAGCAAAAAAGAATGTTTATACGGATAACCACTCGGGTATTTCCGCCCGTCAGCGTGACTCAAATGTGAGTATGACAGATCTTGTGAGCGCGGAAGATGACGTAAATCTCCGCGTGTCAACGGCTTGTCGGCCGCGATTGACGAAGGGCGCAGAAGACGACGTTAGTCTCTGCGTGCTATCAGGCTTTTCGTCTTACAGACAGCAAAAAAGAATGTTTATACGGATAACCACTCGGGTATTTCCGCCCGTCAGCGTGACTCAAATGTGAGTATGACAGATCTTGTGAGCGCGGAAGATGACGTAAATCTCCGCGTGTCAACGGGCTTGTCGGCCGCGATTGACGAAGGCGCAGAAGACGACGTTAGTCTCTGCGTGCTATCAGGCTTTTCGTCTTACAGACAGCAAAAAGAATGTTTATACGGATAACCACTCGGGTATTTCCGCCCGTCAGCGTGACTCAAATGTGAGTATGACAGATCTTGTGAGCGCGGAAGATGACGTAAATCTCCGCGTGTCAACGGGCTTGTCGGCCGCGATTGACGAAGGGCGCAGAAGACGACGTTAGTCTCTGCGTGCTATCAGGCTTTTCGTCTTACAGACAGCAAAAAGAATGTTTATACGGATAACCACTCGGGTATTTCCGCCCGTCAGCGTGACTCAAATGTCAGTATGACAGATCTTGTGAGCGCGGAAGATGACGTAAATCTCCGCGTGTCAACGGGCTTGTCGGCCGCGATTGACGAAGGGCGCAGAAGACGACGTTAGTCTCTGCGTGCTATCAGGCTTTTCGTCTTACAGACAGCAAAAAAGAATGTTTATACGGATAACCACTCGGGTATTTCCGCCCGTCAGCGTGACTCAAATGTAGTATGACAGATCTTGTGAGCGCGGAAGATGACGTAAATCTCCGCGTGTCAACGGGCTTGTCGGCCGCGATTGACGAAGGGCGCAGAAGACGACGTTAGTCTCTGCGTGCTATCAGGCTTTTCGTCTTACAGACAGCAAAAAGAATGTTTATACGGATAACCACTCGGGTATTTCCGCCCGTCAGCGTGACTCAAATGTAGTATGACAGATCTTGTGAGCGCGGAAGATGACGTAAATCTCCGCGTGTCAACGGGCTTGTCGGCCGCGATTGACGAAGGGCGCAGAAGACGACGTTAGTCTCTGCGTGCTATCAGGCTTTTCGTCTTACAGACAGCAAAAAGAATGTTTATACGGATAACCACTCGGGTATTTCCGCCGTCAGCGTGACTCAAATGTCAGTATGACAGATCTTGTGAGCGCGGAAGATGACGTAAATCTCCGCGTGTCAACGGGCTTGTCGGCCGCGATTGACGAAGGGCGCAGAAGACGACGTTAGTCTCTGCGTGCTATCAGGCTTTTCGTCTTACAGACAGCAAAAAGAATGTTTATACGGATAACCACTCGGGTATTTCCGCCCGTCAGCGTGACTCAAATGTCAGTATGACAGATCTTGTGAGCGCGGAAGATGACGTAAATCTCCGCGTGTCAACGGGCTTGTCGGCCGCGATTGACGAAGGGCGCAGAAGACGACGTTAGTCTCTGCGTGCTATCAGGCTTTTCGTCTTACAGACAGCAAAAAGAATGTTTATACGGATAACCACTCGGGTATTTCCGCCCGTCAGCGTGACTCAAATGTGAGTATGACAGAACTTGTGAGCGCGGAAGATGACGTAAATCTACGCGTGTCAACGGGCTTGTCGGCCGCGATTGACGAAGGGCGCAGAAGACGACGTTAGTCTCTGCGTGCTATCAGGCTTTTCGTCTTACAGACAGCAAAAAGAATGTTTATACGGATAACCACTCGGGTATTTCCGCCGTCAGCGTGACTCAAATGTCAGTATGACAGATCTTGTGAGCGCGGAAGATGACGTAAATCTCCGCGTGTCAACGGGCTTGTCGGCCGCGATTGACGAAGGCGCAGAAGACGACGTTAGTCTCTGCGTGCTATCAGGCTTTTCGTCTTACAGACAGCAAAAAAGAATGTTTATACGGATAACCACTCGGGTATTTCCGCCGTCAGCGTGACTCAAATGTGAGTATGACAGATCTTGTGAGCGCGGAAGATGACGTAAATCTCCGCGTGTCAACGGGCTTGTCGGCCGCGATTGACGAAGGCGCAGAAGACGACGTTAGTCTCTGCGTGCTATCAGGCTTTTCGTCTTACAGACAGCAAAAAGAATGTTTATACGGATAACCACTCGGGTATTTCCGCCCGTCAGCGTGACTCAAATGTCAGTATGACAGATCTTGTGAGCGCGGAAGATGACGTAAATCTCCGCGTGTCAACGGGCTTGTCGGCCGCGATTGACGAAGGGCAGAAGACGACGTTAGTCTCTGCGTGCTATCAGGCTTTTCGTCTTACAGACAGCAAAAAGAATGTTATACGGATAACCACTCGGGTATTTCCGCCCGTCAGCGTGACTCAAATGTCAGTATGACAGATCTTGTGAGCGCGGAAGATGACGTAAATCTCCGCGTGTCAACGGGCTTGTCGGCCGCGATTGACGAAGTACACAGAAGACGACGTTAGTCTCTGCGTGCTATCAGGCTTTTCGTCTTACAGACAGCAAAAAGAATGTTTATACGGATAACCACTCGGGTATTTCCGCCGTCAGCGTGACTCAAATGTCAGTATGACAGATCTTGTGAGCGCGGAAGATGACGTAAATCTCGCGTGTCAACGGGCTTGTCGGCCGCGATTGACGAAGGCGCAGAAGACGACGTTAGTCTCTGCGTGCTATCAGGCTTTTCGTCTTACAGACAGCAAAAAGAATGTTTATACGGATAACCACTCGGTATTTCCGCCCGTCAGCGTGACTCAAATGTCAGTATGACAGATCTTGTGAGCGCGGAAGATGACGTAAATCTCCGCGTGTAAACGGGCTTGTCGGCCGCGATTGACGAAGGGCGCAGAAGACGACGTTAGTCTCTGCGTGCTATCAGGCTTTTCGTCTTACAGACAGCAAAAAGAATGTTTATACGGATAACCACTCGGGTATTTCCGCCGTCAGCGTGACTCAAATGTCAGTATGACAGATTTGTGAGCGCGGAAGATGACGTAAATCTCGCGTGTCAACGGGCTTGTCGGCGCGATTGACGAAGGGCGCAGAAGACGACGTTAGTCTCTGCGTGCTATCAGGCTTTTCGTCTTACAGACAGCAAAAAGAATGTTTATACGGATAACCACTCGGGTATTTCGCCGTCAGCGTGACTCAAATGTAGTATGACAGATCTTTGAGCGCGGAAGATGACGTAAATCTCCGCGTGTCAACGGGCTTGTCGGCGCGATTGACGAAGGGCGCAGAAGACGACGTTAGTTCTGCGTGCTATCAGGCTTTTCGTCTTACAGACAGCAAAAAGAATGTTTATACGGATAACCACTCGGGTATTTCCGCCCGTCAGCGTGACTCAAATGTCAGTATGACAGATCTTGTGAGCGCGGAAGATGACGTAAATCTCGCGTGTCAACGGCTTGTCGGCCGCGATTGAGAAGGGCGCAGAAGACGACGTTAGTCTCTGCGTGCTATCAGGCTTTTCGTCTTACAGACAGCAAAAAGAATGTTTATACGGATAACCACTCGGGTATTTCGCCCGTCAGCGTGACTCAAATGTCAGTATGACAGATCTTGTGAGCGCGGAAGATGACGTAAATCTCCGCGTGTCAACGGGCTTGTCGGCCGCGATTGACGAAGGGCGCAGAAGACGACGTTAGTCTCTGCTGCTATCAGGCTTTTCGTCTTACAGACAGCAAAAAGATGTTTATACGGATAACCACTCGGGTATTTCCGCCGTCAGCGTGACTCAAATGTGAGTATGACAGATCTTGTGAGCGCGGAAGATGACGTAAATCTCCGCGTGTCAACGGTTGTCGGCCGCGATTGACGAAGGGCGCAGAAGACGACGTTAGTCTCTGCGTGCTATCAGGCTTTTCGTCTTACAGACAGCAAAAGAATGTTTATACGGATAACCACTCGGGTATTTCCGCCCGTCAGCGTGACTCAAAGTGAGTATGACAGATCTTGTGAGCCGGAGATGACGTAAATCTCGCGTGTCAACGGGCTTGTCGGCCGCGATTGACGAAGGCGCAGAAGACGACGTTAGTCTCTGCGTGTATCAGCTTTTCGTCTTACAGACAGCAAAAAAGTTTATACGGATAACCACTCGGTATTTCCGCCCGTCAGCGTGACTCAAATTCAGTATGACAGATCTTTGAGCGCGGAAGATGACGTAAATCTCCGCGTTGTCAACGGGCTTGTCGGTCGCGATTGACGAAGGGCGCAGAAGACGACGTTAGTCTCTGCGTGCTATCAGGCTTTCTCTTACAGACAGCAAAAAAGAATGTTATACGGATAACCACTCGGTATTTCCGCCGTCAGCGTGACTCAAATGTAGTATGACAATCTTGTGAGCGCGGAAGATGACGTAAATCTCCGCG
>NW_021144244.1:0-22010 GCF_004193775.1 Glycine soja
TGTCGTTTGAATTAGCTCTGAGGTTCAGAATTCAATTTCGAGCGTCTCAATAGATTACGGACTCAATCAGACATCGAGCAAAAAGTTATTGTCGTTTGAATTAGCTCAGAGCTTCAGAATTCAATTTGATCGTCTCATATTACGGACTCAATCAGACATCGAGTAAAAAGTTATTGTCGTTTGAATTAGCTAGAGCTTCAAATTCAATTTCGAGCGTCTCGATGTATTACGGGACTCAATCAGACATCCGAGTAAAAAGTTATTGTCGTTTGAATTAGCTCTGAGCTTCAGAATTCATTTCGAGCGTCTCAATATATTACGGGACTCAATCAGACATCTGAGCAAAAAGTTATTTCGTTTGAATTGCTCAGAGCTTCAGAATTCAATTTCGAGCGTCTCGATATTACGGGACTCAATCAGACATCCGAGTAAAAAGTTATTGTCGTTTGAATTAGCTCAGAGCTTCAGAATTCAATTTCGAGCGTCTCAATATATTACGGGACTCAATCAGACATCCGAGCAAAAAGTTATTGTCGTTTGAATTAGCTCAGAGCTTCAGAATTCAATTTCGATCGTCTCGATATATTACGGGTCTCAATCAGACATCCGAGTTAAAAGTTATTGTCGTTTGAATTTGCTGAGAGCTTCAACATTCAATTTCGAGCGTCTCGATGTATTACGGGACTCAATCAGACATCCGAGTAAAAAGTTATTGTCGTTTGAATTAGCTCTGAGGTTCAGAATTCAATTTCGAGCGTCTCAATAGATTACGGGACTCAATCAGACATCCGAGCAAAAAGTTATTGTCGTTTGAATTAGCTCAGAGCTTCAGAATTCAATTTCGATCGTCTCGATATATTACGGGACTCAATCAGACATCTGAGTAAAAAAGTTATTGTCGTTTGAATTTGCTGAGAGCTTCAACATTCAATTTCGAGCGTCTCGATGTATTACGGGACTCAATCAGACATCCGAGTAAAAAGTTATTGTCGTTTGAATTTGCTCAGAGCTTCAGAATTCAATTTCGAGCGTCTCGATATATTACGGGACTCAATCAGACATCCGAGCAAAAAGTTATTGTCGTTTGAATTAGCTCAAAGCTTCAGAATTCAATTTCGAGCGTCTCAATAGATTACGGGACTCAATCAGACATCCGAGCAAAACGTTATTGTCGTTTGGATTAGTTCAGAGCTTCAGAATTCAATTTCGATCGTCTCGATATATTACGGGTCTCAATCAGACATCTGAGGAAAAAAGTTATTGTCGTTTGAATTTGCTGAGAGCTTCAACATTCAATTTTGAGCGTCTCGATGTATTACGGGACTTAATCAGACATCCGAGTTAAAAGTTATTGTTGTTTGAATTTGCTGAGAGCTTCAACATTCAATTTCGAGCGTCTCGATATTTTACGGGACTCAATCAGACATCCGAGTAAAAAGTTATTGTCGTTTGAATTTGCTGAGAGCTTCAACATTCAATTTCGAGCGTCTCGATGTATTACGGGACTCAATCAGACATCCGAGCAAATCATTATTGTTGTTTGAATTAGCTCAGAGCTTCAGAATTCAATTTCGATCGTCTCGATATATTACGGGACTCAATCAGACATCCGAGTAAAAAGTTATTGTCGTTTGAATTAGCTCTGAGGTTCAGAATTCAATTTCGAGCGTCTCAATAGATTACGGGACTCAATCAGACATCCGAGCAAAAAGTTATTGTCGTTTGAATTAGCTCAGAGCTTCAAATTCAATTTCGATCGTCTCGATATATTACGGGACTCAATCAGACATCTGAGTAAAAAGTTATTGTCGTTTGAATTTGCTGAGAGCTTCAACATTCAATTTCGAGCGTCTCGATGTATTACGGGACTCAATCAGACATCCGAGTAAAAAGTTATTGTCGTTTGAATTAGCTCTGAGCTTCAGAATTCAATTTCGAGCGTCTCAATAGATTACGGGACTCAATCAGACATCCGAGCAAAAAGTTATTGTCGTTTGAATTAGCTCAGAGCTTCAGAATTCAATTTCGATCATCTCGATATATTACGGGACTCAATCAGACATCTGAGTAAAAAAGTTATTGTCGTTTGAATTTGCTGAGAGCTTCAACATTCAATTTCGAGCGTCTCGATGTATTACGGGACTCAATCAAACATCCGAGTAAAAAGTTATTGTCGTTTGAATTTGCTGAGAGCTTCAACATTCAATTTCGAGCATCTCGATGTATTACGGGACTCAATCAGACATCCGAGCAAAACATTATTGTCGTTTGAATTAGCTCAAAGCTTAAGAATTCAATTTCGAGCGTCTCAATAGATTATGGGACTCAATCAGACATCCGAGCAAAACGTTATTGTCGTTTGGATTAGTTCAGAGCTTCAGAATTCAATTTCGATCGTCTCGATATATTACGGGTCTCAATCAGACATCTGAGGAAAAAAGTTATTGTCGTTTGAATTTGCTGAGAGCTTCAACATTCAATTTTGAGCGTCTCGATGTATTACGGGACTTAATCAGACATCCGAGTTAAAAGTTATTGTTGTTTGAATTTGCTGAGAGCTTCAACATTCAATTTCGAGCATCTCGATATTTTACGGGACTCAATCAGACATCCGAGTAAAAAGTTATTGTCGTTTGAATTTGCTGAGAGCTTCAACATTCAATTTCGAGCGTCTCGATGTATTACGGGACTCAATCAGACATCCGAGCAAATCATTATTGTTGTTTGAATTAGCTCAGAGCTTCAGAATTCAATTTCGATCGTCTCGATATATTACGGGTCTCAATCAGACATCCGAGTAAAAAGTTATTGTCGTTTGAATTAGCTCTGAGGTTCAAAATTCAATTTCGAGCATCTCAATAGATTACGGGACTCAATCAGACATCCGAGCAAAAAGTTATTGTCGTTTGAATTAGCTCAGAGCTTCAAAATTCAATTTCGATCTTCTCGATGTATTACAGGACTCAATCAGACATCTGAGTAAAAAAGTTATTGTCGTTTGAATTTGCTGAGAGCTTCAACATTCAATTTCGATCATCTCGATGTATTACGAGACTCAATCAGACATCCGAGTAAAAAGTTATTGTCGTTTGAATTAGCTCTGAGCTTCAGAATTCAATTTCGAGCGTCTCAATAGATTACGGGACTCAATCAGACATCCGAGCAAAAAGTTATTGTCGTTTGAATTAGCTCAGAGCTTCAAAATTCAATTTCGATCATCTCGATATATTACGGGACTCAATCAGACATCTGAGTAAAAAAGTTATTGTCGTTTGAATTAGCTCAGAGCTTCAGAATTCAATTTCGAGCGTCTCGATGTATTACGGGACTCTATAAGACATTCGAGTAAAAAGTTATTGTCGTTTGAATTAGCTCTCAGCTTCAGAATTCAATTCCGAGCGTCTCAATAGATTACAAGACTCAATCAGACATCCGAGCAAATCATTATTGTTGTTTGAATTAGCTCAGAGCTTCAGAATTCAATTTCGATCATCTCGATATATTACGGGTCTCAATCAGACATCCGAGTAAAAAGTTATTGTCGTTTGAATTAGCTCTGAGGTTCAAAATTCAATTTCGAGCATCTCAATAGATTACGGGACTCAATCAGACATCCGAGCAAAAAGTTATTGTCGTTTAAATTAGCTCAGAGCTTCAAAATTCAATTTCGATCGTCTTGATATATTACAGGACTCAATCAGACATCTGAGTAAAAAATTTATTGTCGTTTGAATTTGCTGAGAGCTTCAACATTCAATTTTGAGCGTCTCGATGTATTACGGGACTCAATCAGACATCCGAGTAAAAAGTTATTGTCGTTTGAATTAGCTCTGAGGTTCAGAATTCAATTTCGAGCGTCTCAATAGATTACGGGACTCAATCAGACATCCGAGCAAAAAGTTATTGTCGTTTGAATTAGCTCAGAGCTTTAGAATTCAATTTCGATCATCTCGATATATTACGGGACTCAATCAGACATCTGAGTAAAAATGTTATTGTTGTTTGAATTTGCTGAGAGCTTCAACATTCAATTTCGAGCGTCTTGATGTATTACGGGACTCAATCAGACATCCGAGTAAAAAGTTATTGTCATTTGAATTAGCTCTCAGCTTCAGAATTCAATTTCGAGCGTCTCAATAGATTATGGGACTCAATCATACATCTGAGCAAAACGTTATTGTCGTTTGAATTAGCTCAGAGCTTCAGAACTCAATTTCGATCGTCTCGATATATTACGAGTCTCAATCAGACATCTGAGTAAAAAAGTTATTGTCGTTTGAATTTGCTGACAGCTTCAACATTCAATTTCGAGCGTCTCGATGTATTACGGGACTCAATCAGACATCCGAGTAAAAAGTTATTGTCATTTGAATTAGCTCTCAGCTTCAGAATTCAAATTCGAGCGTCTTAATAGATTATGGGACTCAATCATACATCTGAGCAAAACGTTATTGTCGTTTGAATTAGCTCAGAGTTTCAGAATTCAATTTCGATCGTCTCGATATATTACGAGTCTCAATCAGACATCTGAGGAAAAAATTTATTGTCGTTTGAATTTGCTGAGAGCTTCAACATTCAATTTTGAGCATCTCGATGTATTACGGGACTTAATCAGACATTCGAGTTAAAAGTTATTGTTGTTTGAATTTTCTGAGAGCTTAAACATTCAATTTCGAGCGTCTCGATGTATTACGGGACTTAATCAGACATCCGAGTTAAAAGTTATTGTTGTTTGAATTTGCTGAGAGCTTCAACATTCAATTTTGAGCGTCTCGATGTATTACGGGACTCAATCAGACATCCGAGTAAAAAGTTATTGTCGTTTGAATTAGCTCTGAGGTTCAGAATTCAATTTCGAGCGTCTCAATACATTATTGGACTCAATCAGACATCCGAGCAAAAAGTTATTGTCGTTTGAATTAGCTCAGAGCTTCAAAATTCAATTTCGATCGTCTCGATATATTACAGGACTCAATCAGACATCTGAGTAAAAATTTTATTGTTGTTTGAATTTGCTGAGAGCTTCAACATTCAATTTCGAGCGTCTCGATGTATTACGGGACTCAATCAGACATCCGAGTAAAAAGTTATTGTCCTTTGAATTAGCTCTGAGGTGCAAAATTCAATTTCGAGCGTCTCAATAGATTACGGGACTCAATTAGACATCCGAGCAAAAAGTTATTGTCGTTTGAATTAGCTCAGAGCTTTAGAATTCAATTTCGATCATCTCGATATATTACGGGACTCAATCAGACATCTGAGTAAAAATGTTATTGTTGTTTGAATTTTCTGAGAGCTTCAACATTCAATTTCGAGCGTCTCGATGTATTACGGGACTCAATCAGACATCCGAGTAAAAAGTTATTGTCATTTGAATTAGCTCTCAGCTTCAAATTCAATTTCGAGCGTCTCAATAGATTATGGGACTCAATCATACATCTGAGCAAAACATTATTGTCGTTTGAATTAGCTCAGAGCTTCAGAATTCAATTTCGATCGTCTCGATATATTACGAGTCTCAATCAGACATCTGAGGAAAAAATTTATTGTCGTTTGAATTTGCTGAGAGCTTCAACATTGAATTTCGAGCGTCTCGATGTATTACGGGACTCAATCAGACATCCGAGTAAAAAGTTATTGTCATTTGAATTAGCTCTCAGCTTCAGAATTCAATTTCGAGCGTCTCAATAGATTATGGGACTCAATCATACATCTGAGCAAAACGTTATTGTCGTTTGAATTAGCTCAGAGCTTCAGAACTCAATTTCGATCGTCTCGATATATTACGAGTCTCAATCAGACATCTGAGTAAAAAAGTTATTGTCGTTTGAATTTGCTGACAGCTTCAACATTCAATTTCGAGCGTCTCGATGTATTACGGGACTCAATCAGACATCCGAGTAAAAAGTTATTGTCATTTGAATTAGCTCTCAGCTTCAGAATTCAAATTCGAGCGTCTGAATAGATTATGGGACTCAATCATACATCTGAGCAAAACGTTATTGTCATTTGAATTAGCTCAGAGCTTCAGAATTCAATTTCGATCGTCTCGATATATTACGAGTCTCAATCAGACATCTGAGGAAAAAATTATTGTCGTTTGAATTTCCTGAGAGCTTCAACATTCAATTTTGAGCTCTCGATGTATTACGGGACTTAATCAGACATTCGAGTTAAAAGTTATTGTTGTTTGAATTTTCTGAGAGCTTAAACATTCAATTTCGAGCGTCTCGATGTATTACGGGACTTAATCAGACATCCGAGTTAAAAGTTATTGTTGTTTGAATTTGCTGAGAGCTTCAACATTCAATTTCGAGCGTCTCGATGTATTACGGGACTCAATCAGACATCCGAGTAAAAAGTTATTGTCGTTTGAATTAGCTCTGAGGTTCAGAATTCAATTTCGAGCGTCTCAATAGATTATGGGACTCAATCAGACATCCGAGCAAAAAGTTATTGTCGTTTGAATTAGCTCAGAGCTTCAAAATTCAATTTCGATCGTCTCGATATATTACAGGACTCAATCAGACATCTGAGTAAAAATTTTATTGTTGTTTGAATTTGCTGAGAGCTTCAACATTCAATTTCGAGCGTCTCGATGTATTACGGGACTCAATCAGACATCCGAGTAAAAAGTTATTGTCCTTTGAATTAGCTCTGAGGTGCAGAATTCAATTTCGAGCGTCTCAATAGATTACGGGACTCAATCAGACATCCGAGCAAAAAGTTATTGTCGTTTGAATTAGCTCAGAGCTTTAGAATTCAATTTCGATCATCTCGATATATTACGGGACTCAATCAGACATCTGAGTAAAAATGTTATTGTTGTTTGAATTTTCTGAGAGCTTCAACATTCAATTTCGAGCGTCTCGATGTATTACGGGACTCAATCAGACATCCGAGTAAAAAGTTATTGTCATTTGAATTAGCTCTCAGCTTCAGAATTCAATTTCGAGCGTCTCAATAGATTATGGGACTCAATCATACATCTGAGCAAAACATTATTGTCGTTTGAATTAGCTCAGAGCTTCAGAATTCAATTTCGATCGTCTCGATATATTACGAGTCTCAATCAGACATCTGAGGAAAAAATTTATTGTCGTTTGAATTTGCTGAGAGCTTCAACATTCAATTTCGAGCGTCTCGATGTATTACGGGACTCAATCAGACATCCGAGTAAAAAGTTATTGTCATTTGAATTAGCTCTCAGCTTCAAATTCAATTTCGAGCGTCTCAATAGATTATGGGACTCAATCATACATCTGAGCAAAACGTTATTGTCGTTTGAATTAGCTCAGAGCTTCAGAATTCAATTTCGATCGTCTCGATATATTACGAGTCTCAATCAGACATCTGAGTAAAAAAGTTATTGTCGTTTGAATTTGCTGACAGCTTCAACATTCAATTTCGAGCGTCTCGATGTATTACGGGACTCAATCAGACATCCGAGTAAAAAGTTATTGTCATTTGAATTAGCTCTCAGCTTCAGAATTCAAATTCGAGCGTCTTAATAGATTATGGGACTCAATCATACATCTGAGCAAAACGTTATTGTCGTTTGAATTAGCTCAGAGCTTCAGAATTCAATTTCGATCGTCTCGATATATTACGAGTCTCAATCAGACATCTGAGGAAAAAATTATTGTCGTTTGAATTTCTGAGAGCTTCAACATTCAATTTGAGCTCTCGATGTATTACGGGACTTAATCAGACATCGAGTTAAAAGTTATTGTTGTTTGAATTTCTGAGAGCTTAACATTCAATTTCGAGCGTCTCGATGTATTACGGGACTTAATCAGACATCCGAGTTAAAAGTTATTGTTGTTTGAATTTGCTGAGAGCTTCAACATTCAATTTGAGCGTCTCGATGTATTACGGGACTCAATCAGACATCCGAGTAAAAAGTTATTGTCGTTTGAATTAGCTCTGAGGTTCAGAATTCAATTTCGAGCGTCTCAATAATTATGGACTCAATCAGACATCCGAGCAAAAAGTTATTGTCGTTTGAATTAGCTCAGAGCTTCAAATTCAATTTCGATCGTCTCGATATATTACAGGACTCAATCAGACATCTGAGTAAAAAGTTATTGTTGTTTGAATTTGCTGAGAGCTTCAACATTCAATTTCGAGCGTCTCGATGTATTACGGGACTCAATCAGACATCCGAGTAAAAAGTTATTGTCGTTTGAATTAGCTCTGAGGTTCAGAATTCAATTTCGAGCGTCTCAATAGATTACGGGACTCAATCAGACATCCGAGCAAAAAGTTATTGTCGTTTGAATTAGCTCAGAGCTTCAGAATTCAATTTCGATCATCTCGATATATTACGGGACTCAATCAGACATCTGAGTAAAAAAGTTATTGTGGTTTGAATTTCCTGAGAGCTTCAACATTCAATTTCGAGCGTCTCGATGTATTACGGGACTCAATCAGACATCCGAGTAAAAAGTTATTGTCATTTGAATTAGCTCTCAGCTTCAGAATTCAATTTCGAGCGTCTCAATAGATTATGGGACTCAATCATACATCTGAGCAAAACATTATTGTCGTTTGAATTAGCTCAGAGCTTCAAATTCAATTTCGATCGTCTCGATATATTACGAGTCTCAATCAGACATCTGAGAAAAAAGTTATTGTCGTTTGAATTTGCTGAGAGCTTCAACATTCAATTTCGAGCGTCTCGATGTATTACGGGACTCAATCAGACATCCGAGTAAAAAGTTATTGTCTTTGAATTAGCTCTCAGCTTCAGAATTCAATTTCGAGCGTCTCAATAGATTATGGGACTCAATCATACATCTGAGCAAAACGTTATTGTCGTTTGAATTAGCTCAGAGCTTCAGAATTCAATTTCGATCGTCTCGATATATTACCGGACTCAATCAGACATCTGAGTAAAAAAGTTATTGTCGTTTGAATTTGCTGAGAGCTTCAACATTCAATTTCGAGCGTCTCGATGTATTACGGGACTCAATCAGACATCCGAGTAAAAAGTTATTGTCATTTGAATTAGCTCTCAGCTTCAGAATTCAAATTCGAGCGTCTTAATAGATTATGGGACTCAATCATACATCTGAGCAAAACGTTATTGTCGTTTGAATTAGCTCAGAGCTTCAGAATTCAATTTCGATCGTCTCGATATATTACGGACTCAATCAGACATCTGAGTAAAAAAGTTATTGTCGTTTGAATTTGCTGAGAGCTTCAACATTCAATTTCGAGCGTCTCGATGTATTACGGGACTCAATCAGACATCCGAGTAAAAAGTTATTGTCGTTTGAATTAGCTCTCAGCTTCAGAATTCAATTTCGAGCGTCTCAATAGATTATGGGACTCAATCAGACATCCGAGCAAAAGTTATTGTCGTTTGAATTAGCTCAGAGCTTCAGAACTCAATTTCGATCGTCTCGATATATTACGAGTCTCAATCAGACATCTGAGTAAAAAAGTTATTGTCGTTTGAATTTGCTGACAGCTTCAACATTCAATTTCGAGCGTCTCGATGTATTACGGGACTCAATCAGACATCCGAGTAAAAAGTTATTGTCATTTGAATTAGCTCTCAGCTTCAGAATTCAATTTCGAGCGTCTCAATAGATTATGGGACTCAATCATACATCTGAGCAAAACGTTATTGTCGTTTGAATTAGCTCAGAGCTTCAGAACTCAATTTCGATCGTCTCGATATATTACGGTCTCAATCAGACATCTGAGTAAAAAAGTTATTGTCGTTTGAATTTGCTGACAGCTTCAACATTCAATTTCGAGCGTCTCGATGTATTACGGGACTCAATCAGACATCCGAGTAAAAAGTTATTGTCATTTGAATTAGCTCTCAGCTTCAGAATTCAATTTCGAGCGTCTCAATAGATTATGGGACTCAATCATACATCTGAGCAAAACGTTATTGTCGTTTGAATTAGCTCAGAGCTTCAGAACTCAATTTCGATCGTCTCGATATATTACGAGTCTCAATCAGACATCTGAGTAAAAAAGTTATTGTCGTTTGAATTTGCTGAGAGCTTCAACATTCAATTTCGAGCGTCTCGATGTATTACGGGACTCAATCAGACATCCGAGTAAAAAGTTATTGTCATTTGAATTAGCTCTCAGCTTCAGAATTCAATTTCGAGCGTCTCAATAGATTATGGGACTCAATCATACATCTGAGCAAAACGTTATTGTCGTTTGAATTAGCTCAGAGCTTCAGAATTCAATTTCGATCGTCTCGATATATTACGAGTCTCAATCAGACATCTGAGGAAAAAATTTATTGTCGTTTGAATTTGCTGAGAGCTTCAACATTCAATTTTGAGCATCTCGATGTATTACGGGACTTAATCAGACATTCGAGTTAAAAGTTATTGTTGTTTGAATTTTCTGAGAGCTTAAACATTCAATTTCGAGCGTCTCGATGTATTACGGGACTTAATCAGACATCCGAGTTAAAAGTTATTGTTGTTTGAATTTGCTGAGAGCTTCAACATTCAATTTTGAGCGTCTCGATGTATTACGGGACTCAATCAGACATCCGAGTAAAAAGTTATTGTCGTTTGAATTAGCTCTGAGGTTCAGAATTCAATTTCGAGCCTCTCAATACATTATTGGACTCAATCAGACATCCGAGCAAAAAGTTATTGTCGTTTGAATTAGCTCAGAGCTTCAAAATTCAATTTCGATCGTCTCGATATATTACAGGACTCAATCAGACATCTAGTAAAAATTTATTGTGTTTGAATTTGCTGAGAGCTTCAACATTCAATTTCGAGCGTCTCGATGTATTACGGGACTCAATCAGACATCCGAGTAAAAAGTTATTGTCGTTTGAATTAGCTCTGAGGTTCAGAATTCAATTTCGAGCGTCTCAATAGATTACGGGACTCAATCAGACATCCGAGCAAAAAGTTATTGTCGTTTGAATTAGCTCAGAGCTTTAGAATTCAATTTCGATCATCTCGATATATTACGGGACTCAATCAGACATCTGAGTAAAAATGTTATTGTTGTTTGAATTTTCTGAGAGCTTCAACATTCAATTTCGAGCGTCTCGATGTATGACGGGACTCAATCAGACATCCGAGTAAAAAGTTATTGTCATTTGAATTAGCTCTCAGCTTCAAAATTCAATTTCGAGCGTCTCAATAGATTATGGGACTCAATCATACATCTGAGCAAAACATTATTGTCGTTTGAATTAGCTCAGAGCTTCAGAATTCAATTTCGATCGTCTCGATATATTACGAGTCTCAATCAGACATCTGAGGAAAAAATTTATTGTCGTTTGAATTTGCTGAGAGCTTCAACATTCAATTTCGAGCGTCTCGATGTATTACGGGACTCAATCAGACATCCGAGTAAAAAGTTATTGTCGTTTGAATTAGCTCTCAGCTTCAGAATTCAATTTCGAGCGTCTCAATAGATTATGGGACTCAATCATACATCTGAGCAAAACGTTATTGTCGTTTGAATTAGCTCAGAGCTTCAGAATTCAATTTCAATCATCTCGATATATTACGGGACTCAATCAGACATCTGAGTAAAAATGTTATTGTCGTTTGAATTTGCTGAGAGCTTCAACATTCAATTTCGAGCGTCTCGATGTATTACGGGACTCAATCAGACATCCGAGTAAAAAGTTATTGTCCTTTGAATTAGCTCTGAGGTGCAGAATTCAATTTCGAGCGTCTCAATAGATTACGGGACTCAATCAGACATCCGAGCAAAAAGTTATTGTCGTTTGAATTAGCTCAGAGCTTTAGAATTCAATTTCGATCATCTCGATATATTACGGGACTCAATCAGACATCTGAGTAAAAATGTTATTGTTGTTTGAATTTTCTGACAGCTTCAACATTAAATTTCGAGCGTCTCGATGTATTACGGGACTCAATCAGACATCCGAGTAAAAAGTTATTGTCATTTGAATTAGCTCTCAGCTTCAGAATTCAATTTCGAGCGTCTCAATAGATTATGGGACTCAATCATACATCTGAGCAAAACATTATTGTCGTTTGAATTAGCTCAGAGCTTCAGAATTCAATTTCGATCGTCTCGATATATTACGAGTCTCAATCAGACATCTAAGGAAAAAATTTATTGTCGTTTGAATTTGCTGAGAGCTTCAACATTGAATTTCGAGCGTCTCGATGTATTACGGGACTCAATCAGACATCCGAGTAAAAAGTTATTGTCATTTGAATTAGCTCTCAGCTTCAGAATTCAATTTCGAGCGTCTCAATAGATTATGGGACTCAATCATACATCTGAGCAAAACGTTATTGTCGTTTGAATTAGCTCAGAGCTTCAGAACTCAATTTCGATCGTCTCGATATATTACGAGTCTCAATCAGACATCTGAGTAAAAAATTTATTGTCGTTTGAATTTGCTGACAGCTTCAACATTCAATTTCGAGCGTCTCGATGTATTACGGGACTTAATCAGACATCCGAGTAAAAAGTTATTGTCATTTGAATTAGCTCTGAGGTTCAGAATTCAATTTCGAGCGTCTCAATAGATTATGGGACTCAATCAGACGTCCGAGCAAAACGTTATTGTCGTTTGAATTAGCTCAGAGCTTCAAAATTCAATTTCGATCGTCTTGATATATTACAGGACTCAATCAGACATCTGAGTAAAAAAGTTATTGTCGTTTGAATTTGCTGAGAGCTTCAACATTCAATTTCGAGCGTCTCGATGTATTACGGGACTCAATCAGACATCAGAGTAAAAAGTTATTGTCGTTTGAATTAGCTCTGAGGTTCAGAATTCAATTTGGAGCGTCTCAATAGATTACGGGACTCAATCAGACATCCGAGCAAAAAGTTATTGTCGTTTGAATTAGCTCAGAGCTTCAGAATTCAATTTCGATCGTCTCGATATATTACGGGACTCAATCAGACATCTGAGTAAAAAAGTTATTGTCGTTTGAATTTGCTGAGAGCTTCAACATTCAATTTCGAGCGTCTCGATGTATTACGGGACTCAATCAGACATCGGAGTAAAAAGTTATTGTCGTTTGAATTAGCTCAGAGATTCAGAATTCAATTTCGAGCGTCTCGATGTATTACGGGACTCAATCAGACATCCGAGTAAAAAGTTATTGTCGTTTGAATTTGCTGAGAGCTTCAACATTCAATTTCGAGCGTCTCGATGTATTACGGGACTCAATCAGACATCCGAGCAAAACATTATTGTCGTTTGAATTAGCTCAAAGCTTCAGAATTCAATTTCGAGCGTCTCAATAGATTACGGGACTCAATCACACATCCGAGCAAAACGTTATTGTCATTTGGATTAGTTCAGAGCTTCAGAATTCAATTTTGATCGTCTCGATATATTACGGGTCTCAATCAGACATCTGAGGAAAAAAGTTATTGTCGTTTGAATTTGCTGAGAGCTTCAACATTCAATTTTGAGCGTCTCGATGTATTACGGGACTTAATCAGACATCCGAGTTAAAAGTTATTGTTGTTTGAATTTGCTGAGAGCTTCAACATTCAATTTCGAGCGTCTCGATATTTTACGGGACTCAATCAGACATCCGAGTAAAAAGTTATTGTCGTTTGAATCTGCTGAGAGCTTCAACATTCAATTTCGAGCGTCTCAATAGATTATGGGACTCAATCAAACATATTACGGGTCTCAATCAGACATCCGAGTAAAAAGTTATTGTCGTTTGAATTAGCTCTGAGGTTCAAAATTCAATTTCGAGCATCTCAATAGATTACGGGACTCAATCAGACATCCGAGCAAAAAGTTATTGTCGTTTGAATTAGCTCAGAGCTTCAGAATTCAATTTCGAGCGTCTCGATGTATTACGGGACTGAATCAGACATCCATGCAAAACATTATTGTCGTTTGAATTAGCTCAAAGCTTCAGAATTCAATTTCGAGCGTCCCAATAGATTACGGGAGTCAATCAGACATCCGAGCAAAAAATTATTGTCGTTTCAATTAGCTCAAAGCTTAAGAATTCAATTTCGATCGTCCCGGTATATTACGGGTCTCAATCAGATATCCGAGTAAAAAGTTATTGTCGTTTGAATTTGCTCTGAGGTTCAGAATTCAATTTCGAGCGTCTCAATAGATTACGGGACTCAATCATACATCCGAGCAAAACGTTATTGTCGTTTGAATTAGCTCAGAGCTTCAGAATTCAATTTCGATCGTCTCGATATGTTACAGGACTCAATCAGACATCTGAGTAAAAAAGTTATTGTCGTTTGAATTTGCTCAGAGCTTCAAAATTCAATTTCGAGCGTCTCAATAGATTACGGGACTCAATCAGACATCCGAGTAAAATGTTATTGTCGTTTGAATTAGCTCAGAGCTTCAAAATTCAATTTCGAGCGTCTCAATAGATTACGGGACTCAATCAGACATCCGAGCAAAAGGTTATTGTCTTTTGAATTAGCTCAGAGCTTCAAAATTCAATTTCGAGCGTCTCAATAGATTACGGGACTCAATCAGACATCCGAGCAAAAGGTTATTGTCGTTTGAATTAGCTCAGAGCTCAAAATTCAATTTCGAGCGTCTCGATGTATTACGGGACTCAATCAGACATCCGAGTAAAATGTTATTGTCGTTTGAATTTGCTGAGAGCTTCAACATTCAATTTCGAGCGTCTCGATGTATTACGGGACTCAATCAGACATCCGAGTAAAAAGTTATTGTCGTTTGAATTAGCTCTCAGCTTCAGAATTCAATTTCGAGCGTCTCAATAGATTAGGGGACTCAATCATACATCCGAGCAAAACGTTATTGTCGTTTGAATTAGCTCAGAGCTTCAGAATTCAATTTCGATCGTCTCGATATATTATGAGTCTCAATCAGACATCTGAGGAAAAAATTTATTGTCGTTTGAATTTGCTGAGAGCTTCAACATTCAATTTTGAGTGTCTCGATATATTACGGGACTCAATCAGACATCCGAGTAAAAAGTTATTGTCGTTTGAATTAGCTCTGAGGTTCAGAATTCAATTTCGAGCGTCTCAATAGATTACGAGACTCAATCAGACATCGGAGTAAAAAGTTATTGTCGTTTGAATTAGCTCAGAGATTCAGAATTCAATTTCGAACGTCTCGATGTATTACGGGACTCAATCAGACATCCGAGTAAAAAGTTATTGACATTGAATTTGCTGAGAGCTTCAACATTCAATTTCGAGCGTCTCGATGTATTACGGGACTCAATCAGACATCCGAGCAAAACATTATTGTCGTTTGAATTAGCTCAAAGCTTCAGAATTCAATTTCTAGCGTCTCAATAGATTACGGGACTCAATCAGACATCCGAGCAAAACGTTATTGTCGTTTGGATTAGTTCAGAGCTTCAGAATTCAATTTCGATCATCTCGATATATTTCGGGTCTCAATCAGACATCTGAGGAAAAAAGTTATTGTCGTTTGAATTTGCTGAGAGCTTCAACATTCAATTTTGAGCGTCTCGATGTATTACGGGACTTAATCAGACATCCGAGTTAAAAGTTATTGTTGTTTGGATTTGCTGAGAGCTTCAACATTCAATTTCGAGCGTCTCGATATTTTATGGGACTCAATCAGACATCCGAGTAAAAAGTTATTGTCGTTTGAATTAGCTCTGAGGTTCAGAATTCAATTTCGAGCGTCTCAATAGATTATGGGACTCAATCAAACATCCGAACAAAAAGTTATTGTCGTTTGAATTAGCTCAGAGATTCAAAATTCAATTTCGATCGTCTTGGTATATTACAGGACTCAATCAGACATCTGAGTAAAAAAGTTATTGTCGTTTGAATTTGCTGAGAGCTTCAACATTCAATTTCGAGCGTCTCGATGTATTACGGGACTCAATCAGACATCCGAGTAAAAAGTTATTGTCGTTTGAATTAGCTCTGAGGTTCAGAATTCAATTTCGAGCGTCTCAATAGATTACGGGACTCAATCAGACATCCGAGCAAAAAGTTATTGTCGTTTGAATTAGCTCAGAGCTTCAGAATTCAATTTCGATCATCTCGATATATTACGGGACTCAATCAAACATCTGAGTAAAAAAGTTATTGTCGTTTGAATTTGCTGAGAGCTTCAACATTCAATTTCGAGCGTCTCGATGTATTACGGGACTCAATCAGGCTTCCGAGCAAAAAGATATTGTCGTTTGAATTAGCTCAGAGCTTCAGAATTCAATTTCGATCATCTCGATATATTACGGGACACAATCAGACATCTGAGTAAAAAAGTTATTGTCGTTTGAATTTGCTGAGAGCTTCAACATTCAATTTTGAGCGTCTCGATGTATTACGGGACTCAATCAGACATCCGAGTAAAAAGTTATTGTCCTTTGAATTAGCTCTCAGCTTCAGAATTCAATTTCGAGCGTCTCAATAGATTACGGGACTCAATCATACATCCGAGCAAAACGTTATTGTCGTTTGAATTAGCTCAGAGCTTTAGAATTCATTTTCGATCGTCTCGATATATTACGGGTCTCAATCAGACATTTGAGGAAAAAAGTTATTGTCGTTTGAATTTGCTCAGAGCTTCAACATTCAATTTCGAGCGTCTCGATGTATTACGAGACTCAATCAGACATCCGAGTAAAAGGTTATTGTCCTTTGAATTAGCTCTCAGCTTCAGAATTCAATTTCGAGCAACTCAATAGATTACGGGACTCAATCAGACATCCAAGCAAAAAGTTATTGTCGTTTGAATTAGCTCAGAGCTCCAAAATTCAATTTCGAGCGTCTCGATGAATTAGTGGACTCAATCAGACATCCGAGTAAAATGTTATTGTCGTTTGAATTTGCTCAGAGCTTCAACATTCAATTTCGAGCGTCTCGATGTATTACGGGACTCAATCAGACATCCGAGTAAAAGGTTATTGTCCTTTGAATTAGCTCTCAGCTTCAGAATTCAATTTCGAGCAACTCAATAGATTACGGGACTCAATCAGACATCCGAGCAAAAAGTTATTGTCGTTTGAATTAGCTCAGAGCTTCAAAATTCAATTTCGAGCGTCTCGATGTATTAGTGGACTCAATCAGACATCCGAGTAAAATGTTATTGTCGTTTGAATTTGCTGAGAGCTTCAACATTCAATTTCGAGCGTCTCGATGTATTACGGGACTCAATCAGACATCCGAGTAAAAAGTTATTGTCGTTTGAATTAGCTCTGAGGTTCAGAATTAAATTTCGAGCGTCTCAATAGATTACGAGACTCAATCAGACATCCGAGCAAAACGTTATTGTCGTTTGAATTAGCTCAGAGCTTCAGAATTCAATTTCGATCGTCTCGATATGTTACAGGACTCAATCAGACATCTGAGTAAAAAAGTTATTGTCGTTTGAATTTGCTCAGAGCTTCAAAATTCAATTTCGAGCGTCTCAATGATTACGGGACTCAATCAGACATCCGAGTAAAAGTTATTGTCGTTTGAATTAGCTCAGAGCTTCAAAATTCAATTTCGAGCGTCTCAATAGATTACGGGACTCAATCAGACATCCGAGCAAAAGTTATTGTCTTTTGAATTAGCTCAGAGCTTCAAATTCAATTTCGAGCGTCTCAATAGATTACGGGACTCAATCAGACATCCGAGCAAAAGTTATTGTCGTTTGAATTAGCTCAGAGCTTCAAAATTCAATTTCGAGCGTCTCGATGTATTACGGGACTCAATCAGACATCCGAGTAAAATGTTATTGTCGTTTGAATTTGCTGAGAGCTTCAACATTCAATTTCGAGCGTCTCGATGTATTACGGGACTCAATCAGACATCCGAGTAAAAAGTTATTGTCGTTTGAATTAGCTCTCAGCTTCAGAATTCAATTTCGAGCGTCTCAATAGATTAGGGACTCAATCAACATCCGAGCAAAACGTTATTGTCGTTTGAATTAGCTCAGAGCTTCAGAATTCAATTTCGATCGTCTCGATATATTACGGACTCAATCAGACATCTGAGGAAAAAATTATTGTCGTTTGAATTTGCTGAGAGCTTCAACATTCAATTTTGAGCGTCTCGATGTATTACGGGACTCAATCAGACATCCGAGTAAAAAGTTATTGTCGTTTGAATTAGCTCTGAGGTTCAGAATTCAATTTCGAGCGTCTCAATAGATTACGGACTCAATCAGACATCGAGTAAAAAGTTATTGTCGTTTGAATTAGCTCAGAGCTTCAGAATTCAATTTCGATCGTCTCGATATATTACGGGACTCAATCAGACATCCGAGTAAAAAGTTATTGTCGTTTGAATTTGCTGAGAGCTTCAACATTCAATTTCGAGCGTCTCGATGTATTACGGGACTCAATCAGACATCCGAGCAAAAATTATTGTCGTTTGAATTAGCTCAAAGCTTCAGAATTCAATTTCAGCGTCTCAATAGATTACGGGACTCAATCAGACATCCGAGCAAAACGTTATTGTCGTTTGGATTAGTTCAGAGCTTCAGAATTCAATTTCGATCATCTCGATATATTTCGGGTCTCAATCAGACATCTGAGGAAAAAAGTTATTGTCGTTTGAATTTGCTGAGAGCTTCAACATTCAATTTTGAGCGTCTCGATGTATTACGGGACTTAATCAGACATCCGAGTTAAAAGTTATTGTTGTTTGAATTTGCTGAGAGCTTCAACATTCAATTTCGAGCGTCTCGATATTTTACGGGACTCAATCAGACATCCGAGTAAAAAGTTATTGTCGTTTGAATTAGCTCTGAGGTTCAGAATTCAATTTCGAGCGTCTCAATAGATTATGGGACTCAATCAAACATCCGAACAAAAAGTTATTGTCGTTTGAATTTGCTGAGAGCTTCAAAATTCAATTTCGATCGTCTCGATGTATTACGGGACTTAATCAGACATCCGAGTAAAAAAGTTATTGTCGTTTGAATTTGCTGAGAGCTTCAACATTCAATTTCGAGCGTCTCGATGTATTACGGGACTCAATCAGACATCCGAGTAAAAAGTTATTGTCATTTGAATTAGCTCTCAGCTTCAGAATTCAATTTCGAGCGTCTCAATATATTATGGGACTCAATCAAACATCCGAACAAAAAGTTATTGTCGTTTGAATTAGCTCAGAGATTCAAAATTCAATTTCGATCGTCTTGGTATATTACAGGACTCAATCAGACATCTGAGTAAAAAAGTTATTGTCGTTTGAATTTGCTGAGAGCTTCAACATTCAATTTCGAGCGTCTCGATGTATTACGGGACTCAATCAGACATCCGAGTAAAAAGTTATTGTCGTTTGAATTAGCTCTGAGGTTCAGAATTCAATTTCGAGCGTCTCAATAGATTACGGGACTCAATCAGACATCCGAGCAAAAAGTTATTGTCGTTTGAATTAGCTCAGAGCTTCAGAATTCAATTTCGATCATCTCGATATATTACGGGACTCAATCAAACATCTGAGTAAAAAAGTTATTGTCGTTTGAATTTGCTGAGAGCTTCAACATTCAATTTCGAGCGTCTCGATGTATTACGGGACTCAATCAGACATCCGAGCAAAAAGTTATTGTCGTTTGAATTAGCTCAGAGCTTCAGAATTCAATTTCGATCATCTCGATATATTACGGGACTCAATCAGACATCTGAGTAAAAAAGTTATTGTCGTTTGAATTTGCTGAGAGCTTCAACATTCAATTTCGAGCGTCTCGATGTATTACGGGACTCAATCAGACATCCGAGTAAAAAGTTATTGTCCTTTGAATTAGCTCTCAGCTTCAGAATTCAATTTCGAGCGTCTCAATAGATTACGGGACTCAATCATACATCCGAGCAAAACGTTATTGTCGTTTGAATTAGCTCAGAGCTTCAGAATTCATTTCGATCGTCTCGATATATTACGGGTCTCAATCAGACATTGAGGAAAAAAGTTATTGTCGTTTGAATTTGCTCAGAGCTTCAACATTCAATTTCGAGCGTCTCGATGTATTACGGACTCAATCAGACATCCGAGTAAAAGTTATTGTCGTTTGAATTAGCTCTCAGCTTCAGAATTCAATTTCGAGCCTCAATAGATTACGGGACTCAATCAGACATCCAGCAAAAAGTTATTGTCGTTTGAATTAGCTCAGAGCTCAAAATTCAATTTCGAGCGTCTCGATAATTAGGGACTCAATCAGACATCCGAGTAAAAAGTTATTGTCGTTTGAATTTGCTCAGAGCTTCAACATTCAATTTCGAGCGTCTCGATGTATTACGGGACTCAATCAGACATCCGAGTAAAAGTTATTGTCCTTTGAATTAGCTCTCAGCTTCAGAATTCAATTTCGAGCCTCAATAGATTACGGGACTCAATCAGACATCCGAGCAAAAAGTTATTGTCGTTTGAATTAGCTCAGAGCTTCAAAATTCAATTTCGAGCGTCTCGATATATTAGGGACTCAATCAGACATCTGAGTAAAAGTTATTGTCGTTTGAATTTGCTGAGAGCTTCAACATTCAATTTCGAGCGTCTCGATGTATTACGGGACTCAATCAGACATCCGAGTAAAAAGTTATTGTCCTTTGAATTAGCTCTGAGGTTCAGAATTAAATTCGAGCGTCTCAATAGATTACGGACTCAATCAGACATCGAGTAAAAAGTTATTGTCGTTTGAATTAGCTCAGAGATTCAGAATTCAATTTCGAGCGTCTCGATATATTACGGGACTCAATCAGACATCCGAGTAAAAAGTTATTGTCGTTTGAATTTGCTGAGAGCTTCAACATTCAATTTCGAGCGTCTCGATGTATTACGGGACTCAATCAGACATCCGAGTAAAAATTATTGTCGTTTGAATTAGCTCAGCTTCAAATTCAATTTCGAGCGTCTCAATAGATTACGGGACTCAATCAGACATCCGAGCAAAACGTTATTGTCGTTTGAATTAGCTCAGAGCTTCAGAATTCAATTTCGATCGTCTCGATATATTACGGTCTCAATCAGACATCTGAGGAAAAAAGTTATTGTCGTTTGAATTTGCTGAGAGCTTCAACATTCAATTTCGAGCGTCTCGATGTATTACGGGACTTAATCAGACATCCGAGTAAAAGTTATTGTGTTTGAATTTGCTGAGAGCTTCAACATTCAATTTCGAGCGTCTCGATATATTAGGGACTCAATCAGACATCCGAGTAAAAAGTTATTGTCGTTTGAATTAGCTCTGAGTTCAGAATTCAATTTCGAGCGTCTCAATAGATTATGGACTCAATCAAACATCCGAGCAAAAAGTTATTGTCGTTTGAATTAGCTCAGAGCTTCAAATTCAATTTCGATCGTCTGTATATTACGGACTCAATCAGACATCTGAGTAAAAAAGTTATTGTCGTTTGAATTGCTGAGAGCTTCAACATTCAATTTCGAGCGTCTCGATGTATTACGGGACTCAATCAGACATCCGAGTAAAAAGTTATTGTCGTTTGAATTAGCTCTGAGGTTCAGAATTCAATTTCGAGCGTCTCAATAGATTACGGACTCAATCAGACATCCGAGCAAAAAGTTATTGTCGTTTGAATTAGCTCAGAGCTTCAGAATTCAATTTCGATCATCTCGATATATTACGGACTCAATCAAACATCTGAGTAAAAAAGTTATTGTCGTTTGAATTGCTGAGAGCTTCAACATTCAATTTCGAGCGTCTCGATGTATTACGGGGACTCAATCAGGCTTCCGAGCAAAAAGATATTGTCCGTTTTGAATTAGCTCAGAGCTTCAGAATTCAATTTCGATCATCTCGATATTTACGGGACACAATCAGACATCTGAGTAAAAAGTTATTGTCGTTTGAATTAGCTGAGAGCTTCAACATTCAATTTTGAGCGTCTCGATGTATTACGGGACTCAATCAGACATCCGAGTAAAAATTATTGTCTTTGAATTAGCTCTCAGCTTCAGAAATTCAATTCGAGCGTCTCAATAGATTACGGGACTCCAATCATACATCCGAGCAAAACGTTATTGTCGTTTGAATTAGCTCAGAGCTTAGAATTCATTTTCGATCGTTCGATATATTACGGGTCTCAATCAGACATCTGAGGAAAAAAGTTATT
>NW_021144245.1:0-26460 GCF_004193775.1 Glycine soja
CGAAATTGAATTACGAAGCTCTGAGCAAATTCAAACGACAATAACTTTTTACTCGGATGTCTGATTGAGTCCCGTAATATATCGAAACGCTCGAAATTGAATGTAGAAGCTCTGAGCAAATTCAAACGACAATAACTTTTTACTCGATGTCTGATTGAGTCCCGTAATATATCGAGACGCTCGAAATGGAATTAGAAGCTCTGAGCAAATTCAAACGACAATAACTTTTTACTCGATGTCTGATTGAGTCCCGTAATATATCGAACGCTCGAAATTGAATGTGAAGCTCTGAGCAAATTCAAACGACAATAACTTTTACTCGGATGTCTGATTGAGTCCCGTAATATATCGAGACGCTCGAAATTGAATGGAAGCTCTGAGCAAATTCAAACGACAATAACTTTTTACTCGGATGTCTGATTGAGTCCCGTAATATATCGAAACGCTCGAAATTGAATGTTGAAGCTCTGAGCAAATTCAAACGACAATAAACTTTTTACTCGGATGTCGATTGAGTCCGTAATATATCGAGACGCTCGAAATGGAATACCGAAGCTCTGAGCAAATTCAAACGACAATAACTTTTTACTCGGATGTCTGATTGAGTCCCGTAATATATCGAAACGCTCGAAATTGGAATGTGAAGCTCTGAGCAAATTCAAACGACAATAACTTTTTACTCGGATGTCTGATTGAGTCCCGTAATATATCGAGACGCTCGAAATTGAATGTGAAGCTCTGAGCAAATTCAAACGACAATAACTTTTACTCGGATGTCTGATTGAGTCCCGTAATATATCGAGACGCTCGAAATGAATGAAGCTCTGAGCAAATTCAAACGACAATAACTTTTTACTCGGATGTCTGATTGAGTCCCGTAATATATCGAGACGCTCGAAATGGAATACCGAAGCTCTGAGCAAATTCAAACGACAATAACTTTTTACTCGGATGTCTGATTGAGTCCCGTAATATATCGAAACGCTCGAAATTGAATGTTGAAGCTCTGAGCAAATTCAAACGACAATAACTTTTTACTCGGATGTCCGATTGAGTCCCGTAATATATCGAGACGCTCGAAATGGAATACCGAAGCTCTGAGCAAATTCAAACGACAATAACTTTTTACTCGGATGTCTGATTGAGTCCCGTAATATATCGAAAGCTCGAAATTGAATGTTGAAGCTCTGAGCAAATTCAAACGACAATAACTTTTTACTCGGATGTCTGATTGAGTCCCGTAATATATCGAGACGCTCGAAATGGAATACAGAAGCTCTGAGCAAATTCAAACGACAATAACTTTTTACTCGGATGTCTGATTGAGTCCCGTAATATATCGAGACGCTCGAAATTGAATGTTGAAGCTCTGAGCAAATTCAAACGACAATAACTTTTTACTCGGATGTCTGATTGAGTCCCGTAATATATCGAGACGCTCGAAATGGAATACCGAAGCTCTGAGCAAATTCAAACGACAATAACTTTTTACTCGGATGTCTGATTGAGTCCCGTAATATATCGAAACGCTCGAAATTGAATGTAGAAGCTCTGAGCAAATTCAAACGACAATAACTTTTTACTCGGATGTCTGATTGAGTCCCGTAATATATCGAGACGCTCGAAATGGAATACCGAAGCTCTGAGCAAATTCAAACGACAATAACTTTTTACTCGGATGTCTGATTGAGTCCCGTAATATATCGAGACGCTCGAAATTGAATGTTGAAGCTCTGAGCAAATTCAAACGACAATAACTTTTTACTCGGATGTCTGATTGAGTCCGTAATATATCGAGACGCTCGAAATGGAATACGAAGCTCTGAGCAAATTCAAACGACAATAACTTTTTACTCGGATGTCTGATTGAGTCCCGTAATATATCGAGACGCTCGAAATGGAATACCGAAGCTCTGAGCAAATTCAAACGACAATAACTTTTTACTCGGATGTCTGATTGAGTCCCGTAATATATCGAAAAGCTCGAAATTGAATGTTGAAGCTCTGAGCAAATTCAAACGACAATAACTTTTTACTCGGATGTCTGATTGAGTCCCGTAATATATCGAGACGCTCGAAATGGAATACCGAAGCTCTGAGCAAATTCAAACGACAATAACTTTTTACTCGAATGTCTGATTGAGTCCCGTAATATATCGAAAAGCTCGAAATTGAATGTTGAAGCTCTGAGCAAATTCAAACGACAATAACTTTTTACTCGGATGTCTGATTGAGTCCCGTAATATATCGAGACGCTCGAAATGGAATACGAAGCTCTGAGCAAATTCAAACGACAATAACTTTTTACTCGGATGTCTGATTGAGTCCCGTAATATATCGAACGCTCGAAATTGAATGCTGAAGCTCTGAGCAAATTCAAACGACAATAACTTTTTACTCGGATGTCTGATTGAGTCCCGTAATATATCGAGACGCTCGAAATGGAATACGAAGCTCTGAGCAAATTCAAACGACAATAACTTTTTACTCGGATGTCTGATTGAGTCCCGTAATATATCGAACGCTCGAAATTGAATGTACAAGCTCTGAGCAAATTCAAACGACAATAACTTTTTACTCGGATGTCTGATTGAGTCCCGTAATATATCGAAAGCTCGAAATGGAATGTGAAGCTCTGAGCAAATTCAAACGACAATAACTTTTTACTCGGATGTCTGATTGAGTCCCGTAATATATCGAAACGCTCGAAATTGAATGTGAAGCTCTGAGCAAATTCAAACGACAATAACTTTTTACTCGGATGTCTGATTGAGTCCCGTAATATATCGAGACGCTCGAAATGGAATACGAAGCTCTGAGCAAATTCAAACGACAATAACTTTTTACTCGAATGCCCGATTGAGTCCCGTAATATATCGAAACGCTCGAAATTGAATGTTGAAGCTCTGAGCAAATTCAAACGACAATAACTTTTTACTCGGATGTCTGATTGAGTCCCGTAATATATCGAGACGCTCGAAATGGAATGGAAGCTCTGAGCAAATTCAAACGACAATAACTTTTTACTCGGATGTCTGATTGAGTCCCGTAATATATCGAACGCTCGAAATTGAATACGAAGCTCTGAGCAAATTCAAACGACAATAACTTTTTACTCGGATGTCTGATTGAGTCCCGTAATATATCGAGAAGCTCGAAATGGAATGTGAAGCTCTGAGCAAATTCAAACGACAATAACTTTTTACTCGGATGTCTGATTGAGTCCCGTAATATATCGAGACGCTCGAAATGGAATACGAAGCTCTGAGCAAATTCAAACGACAATAACTTTTTACTCGGATGTCTGATTGAGTCCCGTAATATATCGAAAGCTCGAAATTGGAATGTGAAGCTCTGAGCAAATTCAAACGACAATAACTTTTTACTCGGATGTCTGATTGAGTCCCGTAATATATCGAGACGCTCGAAATGGAATACCGAAGCTCTGAGCAAATTCAAACGACAATAACTTTTTACTCGGATGTCTGATTGAGTCCCGTAATATATCGAAAGCTCGAAATTGAATGTGAAGCTCTGAGCAAATTCAAACGACAATAACTTTTTACTCGGATGTCTGATTGAGTCCCGTAATATATCGAACGCTCGAAATGGAATGGAAGCTCTGAGCAAATTCAAACGACAATAACTTTTTACTCGGATGTCTGATTGAGTCCCGTAATATATCGAACGCTCGAAATTGAATGTGAAGCTCTGAGCAAATTCAAACGACAATAACTTTTTACTCGGATGTCTGATTGAGTCCCGTAATATATCGAGACGCTCGAAATGGAATGTAGAAGCTCTGAGCAAATTCAAACGACAATAACTTTTTACTCGGATGTCTGATTGAGTCCCGTAATATATCGAGACGCTCGAAATGAATTACGAAGCTCTGAGCAAATTCAAACGACAATAACTTTTTACTCGGATGTCTGATTGAGTCCCGTAATATATCGAAACGCTCGAAATTGAATGTGAAGCTCTGAGCAAATTCAAACGACAATAACTTTTTACTCGGATGTCTGATTGAGTCCCGTAATATATCGAGACGCTCGAAATTGAATACCGAAGCTCTGAGCAAATTCAAACGACAATAACTTTTTACTCGGATGTCTGATTGAGTCCCGTAATATATCGAGACGCTCGAAATGGAATGTTGAAGCTCTGAGCAAATTCAAACGACAATAACTTTTTACTCGGATGTCTGATTGAGTCCCGTAATATATCGAGACGCTCGAAATTGAATGTAGAAGCTCTGAGCAAATTCAAACGACAATAACTTTTTACTCGGATGTATGATTGAGTCCCGTAATATATCGAGACGCTCGAAATTGAATGTGAAGCTCTGAGCAAATTCAAACGACAATAACTTTTTACTCGGATGTCGATTGAGTCCCGTAATATATCGAACGCTCGAAATTGAATGTGAAGCTCTGAGCAAATTCAAACGACAATAACTTTTTACTCGGATGTCTGATTGAGTCCCGTAATATATCGAGACGCTCGAAATGGAATACGAAGCTCTGAGCAAATTCAAACGACAATAACTTTTTACTCGGATGTCTGATTGAGTCCCGTAATATATCGAGACGCTCGAAATGAATTGAAGCTCTGAGCAAATTCAAACGACAATAACTTTTTACTCGGATGTCTGATTGAGTCCCGTAATATATCGAGACGCTCGAAATGGAATACGAAGCTCTGAGCAAATTCAAACGACAATAACTTTTTACTCGGATGTCTGATTGAGTCCCGTAATATATCGAAACGCTCGAAATTGAATGTTGAAGCTCTGAGCAAATTCAAACGACAATAACTTTTTACTCGGATGTCTGATTGAGTCCCGTAATATATCGAGACGCTCGAAATGGAATACCGAAGCTCTGAGCAAATTCAAACGACAATAACTTTTTACTCGGATGTCTGATTGAGTCCCGTAATATATCGAACGCTCGAAATTGAATGTTGAAGCTCTGAGCAAATTCAAACGACAATAACTTTTTACTCGGATGTCTGATTGAGTCCCGTAATATATCGAGACGCTCGAAATGGAATACGAAGCTCTGAGCAAATTCAAACGACAATAACTTTTTACTCGGATGTCTGATTGAGTCCCGTAATATATCGAACGCTCGAAATTGAATGTGAAGCTCTGAGCAAATTCAAACGACAATAACTTTTTACTCGGATGTCTGATTGAGTCCCGTAATATATCGAGACGCTCGAAATGGAATACCGAAGCTCTGAGCAAATTCAAACGACAATAACTTTTTACTCGGATGTCTGATTGAGTCCCGTAATATATCGAACGCTCGAAATTGAATGTGAAGCTCTGAGCAAATTCAAACGACAATAACTTTTTACTCGGATGTCTGATTGAGTCCCGTAATATATCGAACGCTCGAAATGAATAGAAGCTCTGAGCAAATTCAAACGACAATAACTTTTTACTCGGATGTCTGATTGAGTCCCGTAATATATCGAACGCTCGAAATTGAATGTGAAGCTCTGAGCAAATTCAAACGACAATAACTTTTTACTCGGATGTCTGATTGAGTCCCGTAATATATCGAACGCTCGAAATGGAATACGAAGCTCTGAGCAAATTCAAACGACAATAACTTTTTACTCGGATGTCTGATTGAGTCCCGTAATATATCGAGACGCTCGAAATGGAATACGAAGCTCTGAGCAAATTCAAACGACAATAACTTTTTACTCGGATGTCTGATTGAGTCCCGTAATATATCGAACGCTCGAAATTGAATGTTGAAGCTCTGAGCAAATTCAAACGACAATAACCTTTTTACTCAGATGTCGGATAGAGTCCCGTAATATATTGAGACGCTCGAAATTGAATACGAAGCTCTGAGCAAATTCAAACGACAATAACTTTTTACTCGGATGTCTGATTGAGTCCCGTAATATATCGAAAAGCTCGAAATTGAATGTTGAAGCTCTGAGCAAATTCAAACGACAATAACTTTTTACTCGGATGTCTGATTGAGTCCCGTAATATATCGAGACGCTCGAAATGGAATTTCGAAGCTCTGAGCAAATTCAAACGACAATAACTTTTTACTCAGATGTCTGATTGAGTCCCGTAATATATCGAACGCTCGAAATTGAATGTAGAAGCTCTGAGCAAATTCAAACGACAATAACTTTTTACTCGGATGTCTGATTGAGTCCCGTAATATATCGAAACGCTCGAAATTGAATGTAGAAGCTCTGAGCAAATTTAAACGACAATAACTTTTTACTCGGATGTCTGATTGGGTCCCGTAATATATCGAGACGCTCGAAATGAATACGAAGCTCTGAGCAAATTCAAAGACAATAACTTTTTACTCGGATGTCTGATTGAGTCCCGTAATATATCGAGACGCTCGAAATGAATGAAGCTCTGAGCAAATTCAAACGACAATAACTTTTTACTCGGATGTCTGATTGAGTCCCGTAATATATCGAACGCTCGAAATTGAATGTGAAGCTCTGAGCAAATTCAAACGACAATAACTTTTTACTCGGATGTCTGATTGAGTCCCGTAATATATCGAGACGCTCGAAATGGAATACGAAGCTCTGAGCAAATTCAAACGACAATAACTTTTTACTCGGATGTCTGATTGAGTCCCGTAATATATCGAACGCTCGAAATTGAATGTTGAAGCTCTGAGCAAATTCAAACGACAATAACTTTTTACTCGGATGTCTGATTGAGTCCCGTAATATATCGAGACGCTCGAAATGGAATACCGAAGCTCTGAGCAAATTCAAACGACAATAACTTTTTACTCGGATGTCTGATTGAGTCCCGTAATATATCGAAACGCTCGAAATTGAATGTTGAAGCTCTGAGCAAATTCAAACGACAATAACTTTTTACTCGGATGTCTGATTGAGTCCCGTAATATATCGAACGCTCGAAATGGAATGCGAAGCTCTGAGCAAATTCAAACGACAATAACTTTTTACTCGGATGTCTGATTGAGTCCCGTAATATATCGAACGCTCGAAATGGAATGTGAAGCTCTGAGCAAATTCAAACGACAATAACTTTTTACTCGGATGTCTGATTGAGTCCCGTAATATATCGAACGCTCGAAATTGAATGTGAAGCTCTGAGCAAATTCAAACGACAATAACTTTTTACTCGGATGTCTGATTGAGTCCCGTAATATATCGAGACGCTCGAAATGGAATATCGAAGCTCTGAGCAAATTCAAACGACAATAACTTTTTACTCGGATGTCTGATTGAGTCCCGTAATATATCGAACGCTCGAAATTGAATGTGAAGCTCTGAGCAAATTCAAACGACAATAACTTTTTACTCGGATGTCTGATTGAGTCCCGTAATATATCGAAGCTCGAAATGAATGTGAAGCTCTGAGCAAATTCAAACGACAATAACTTTTTACTCGGATGTCTGATTGAGTCCCGTAATATATCGAGACGCTCGAAATTGGAATGTGAAGCTCTGAGCAAATTCAAACGACAATAACTTTTTACTCGGATGTCTGATTGAGTCCCGTAATATATCGAGACGCTCGAAATGGAATACGAAGCTCTGAGCAAATTCAAACGACAATAACTTTTTACTCGATGTCGATTGAGTCCCGTAATATATCGAAACGCTCGAAATTGAATGTAGAAGCTCTGAGCAAATTCAAACGACAATAACTTTTTACTCGGATGTCTGATTGAGTCCCGTAATATATCGAAGCTCGAAATGGAATAGAAGCTCTGAGCAAATTCAAACGACAATAACTTTTTACTCGGATGTCTGATTGAGTCCCGTAATATATCGAACGCTCGAAATTGAATACGAAGCTCTGAGCAAATTCAAACGACAATAACTTTTTACTCGGATGTCTGATTGAGTCCCGTAATATATCGAGACGCTCGAAATGGAATACTGAAGCTCTGAGCAAATTCAAACGACAATAACTTTTTACTCGGATGTCTGATTGAGTCCCGTAATATATCGAACGCTCGAAATTGAATGTGAAGCTCTGAGCAAATTCAAACGACAATAACTTTTTACTCGGATGTCTGATTGAGTCCCGTAATATATCGAGACGCTCGAAATTGAATTAGAAGCTCTGAGCAAATTCAAACGACAATAACTTTTTACTCGGATGTCTGATTGAGTCCCGTAATATATCGAGACGCTCGAAATTGAATACGAAGCTCTGAGCAAATTCAAACGACAATAACTTTTTACTCGGATGTCTGATTGAGTCCCGTAATATATCGAACGCTCGAAATTGAATGTTGAAGCTCTGAGCAAATTCAAACGACAATAACTTTTTACTCGGATGTCTGATTGAGTCCCGTAATATATCGAACGCTCGAAATTGAATGTGAAGCTCTGAGCAAATTCAAACGACAATAACTTTTTACTCGGATGTCTGATTGAGTCCCGTAATATATCGAACGCTCGAAATTGAATGTGAAGCTCTGAGCAAATTCAAACGACAATAACTTTTTACTCGGATGTCTGATTGAGTCCCGTAATATATCGAGACGCTCGAAATGGAATACGAAGCTCTGAGCAAATTCAAACGACAATAACTTTTTACTCGGATGTCTGATTGAGTCCCGTAATATATCGAGAAGCTCGAAATTGAATGTGAAGCTCTGAGCAAATTCAAACGACAATAACTTTTTACTCGGATGTCTGATTGAGTCCCGTAATATATCGAGACGCTCGAAATGGAATCTGAAGCTCTGAGCAAATTCAAACGACAATAACTTTTTACTCGGATGTCTGATTGAGTCCCGTAATATATCGAACGCTCGAAATTGAATGTGAAGCTCTGAGCAAATTCAAACGACAATAACTTTTTACTCGGATGTCTGATTGAGTCCCGTAATATATCGAAACGCTCGAAATGGAATTAGAAGCTCTGAGCAAATTCAAACGACAATAACTTTTTACTCGGATGTCTGATTGAGTCCCGTAATATATCGAACGCTCGAAATTGAATGTGAAGCTCTGAGCAAATTCAAACGACAATAACTTTTTACTCGGATGTCTGATTGAGTCCCGTAATATATCGAACGCTCGAAATTGAATGTGAAGCTCTGAGCAAATTCAAACGACAATAACTTTTTACTCGGATGTCTGATTGAGTCCCGTAATATATCGAGACGCTCGAAATTGAATGTGAAGCTCTGAGCAAATTCAAACGACAATAACTTTTTACTCGGATGTCTGATTGAGTCCCGTAATATATCGAAAGCTCGAAATTGAATGTTGAAGCTCTGAGCAAATTCAAACGACAATAACTTTTTACTCGGATGTCTGATTGAGTCCCGTAATATATCGAGACGCTCGAAATGGAATACGAAGCTCTGAGCAAATTCAAACGACAATAACTTTTTACTCGGATGTCTGATTGAGTCCCGTAATATATCGAAAGCTCGAAATTGAATGTTGAAGCTCTGAGCAAATTCAAACGACAATAACTTTTTACTCGGATGTCTGATTGAGTCCCGTAATATATCGAGACGCTCGAAATGGAATGTAGAAGCTCTGAGCAAATTCAAACGACAATAACTTTTTACTCGGATGTCTGATTGAGTCCCGTAATATATCGAGACGCTCGAAATGAATACCGAAGCTCTGAGCAAATTCAAACGACAATAACTTTTTACTCGGATGTCTGATTGAGTCCCGTAATATATCGAACGCTCGAAATTGAATGTGAAGCTCTGAGCAAATTCAAACGACAATAACTTTTTACTCGGATGTCTGATTGAGTCCCGTAATATATCGAGACGCTCGAAATGGAATACCGAAGCTCTGAGCAAATTCAAACGACAATAACTTTTTACTCGGATGTCTGATTGAGTCCCGTAATATATCGAGACGCTCGAAATGGAATATCGAAGCTCTGAGCAAATTCAAACGACAATAACTTTTTATTCGGATGTCTGATTGAGTCCCGTAATATATCGGAACGCTCGAAATTGAATGTTGAAGCTCTGAGCAAATTCAAACGACAATAACTTTTTACTCGGATGTCTGATTGAGTCCCGTAATATATCGAGACGCTCGAAATGGAATACGAAGCTCTGAGCAAATTCAAACGACAATAACTTTTTACTCGGATGTCTGATTGAGTCCCGTAATATATCGAGACGCTCGAAATTGAATGTGAAGCTCTGAGCAAATTCAAACGACAATAACTTTTTACTCGGATGTCTGATTGAGTCCCGTAATATATCGAGACGCTCGAAATGGAATACCGAAGCTCTGAGCAAATTCAAACGACAATAACTTTTTACTCGGATGTCTGATTGAGTCCCGTAATATATCGAAGCTCGAAATTGAATGTGAAGCTCTGAGCAAATTCAAACGACAATAACTTTTTACTCGGATGTCTGATTGAGTCCCGTAATATATCGAGACGCTCGAAATGGAATATGAAGCTCTGAGCAAATTCAAACGACAATAACTTTTTACTCGGATGTCTGATTGAGTCCCGTAATATATCCGAACGCTCGAAATTGAATGTTGAAGCTCTGAGCAAATTCAAACGACAATAACTTTTTACTCGGATGTCTGATTGAGTCCCGTAATATATCGAACGCTCGAAATTGAATGTAGAAGCTCTGAGCAAATTCAAACGACAATAACTTTTTACTCGGATGTCTGATTGAGTCCCGTAATATATCGAGACGCTCGAAATGGAATACGAAGCTCTGAGCAAATTCAAACGACAATAACTTTTTACTCGGATGTCTGATTGAGTCCCGTAATATATCGAGACGCTCGAAATTGAATGTGAAGCTCTGAGCAAATTCAAACGACAATAACTTTTTACTCGGATGTCTGATTGAGTCCCGTAATATATCGAGACGCTCGAAATTGAATACTGAAGCTCTGAGCAAATTCAAACGACAATAACTTTTTACTCGGATGTCTGATTGAGTCCCGTAATATATCGAAACGCTCGAAATTGAATGTGAAGCTCTGAGCAAATTCAAACGACAATAACTTTTTACTCGGATGTCTGATTGAGTCCCGTAATATATCGAGACGCTCGAAATGGAATACGAAGCTCTGAGCAAATTCAAACGACAATAACTTTTTACTCGGATGTCTGATTGAGTCCCGTAATATATCGAACGCTCGAAATTGAATGTGAAGCTCTGAGCAAATTCAAACGACAATAACTTTTTACTCGGATGTCTGATTGAGTCCCGTAATATATCGAACGCTCGAAATGAATGTGAAGCTCTGAGCAAATTCAAACGACAATAACTTTTTACTCGGATGTCTGATTGAGTCCCGTAATATATCGAGACGCTCGAAATTGAATGTGAAGCTCTGAGCAAATTCAAACGACAATAACTTTTTACTCGGATGTCTGATTGAGTCCCGTAATATATCGAACGCTCGAAATGGAATACGAAGCTCTGAGCAAATTCAAACGACAATAACTTTTTACTCGGATGTCTGATTGAGTCCCGTAATATATCGAGACGCTCGAAATGGAATGCTGAAGCTCTGAGCAAATTCAAACGACAATAACTTTTTATTCGGATGTCTGATTGAGTCCCGTAATATATCGAACGCTCGAAATTGAATGTTGAAGCTCTGAGCAAATTCAAACGACAATAACTTTTTACTCGGATGTCTGATTGAGTCCCGTAATATATCGAGACGCTCGAAATTGAATGTTGAAGCTCTGAGCAAATTCAAACGACAATAACCTTTTTACTCGGATGTCTGATTGAGTCCCGTAATATATCGAGACGCTCGAAATGGAATATCGAAGCTCTGAGCAAATTCAAACGACAATAACTTTTTACTCGGATGTCTGATTGAGTCCCGTAATATATCGAAACGCTCGAAATTGAATGTCGAAGCTCTGAGCAAATTCAAACGACAATAACTTTTTACTCGAATGTCTGATTGAGTCCCGTAATATATCGAAACGCTCGAAATTGAATGTGAAGCTCTGAGCAAATTCAAACGACAATAACTTTTTACTCGGATGTCTGATTGAGTCCCGTAATATATCGAGACGCTCGAAATGGAATACCGAAGCTCTGAGCAAATTCAAACGACAATAACTTTTTACTCGGATGTCTGATTGAGTCCCGTAATATATCGAACGCTCGAAATTGAATGTTGAAGCTCTGAGCAAATTCAAACGACAATAACTTTTTACTCGGATGTCTGATTGAGTCCCGTAATATATCGAGACGCTCGAAATGGAATACGAAGCTCTGAGCAAATTCAAACGACAATAACTTTTTACTCGGATGTCTGATTGAGTCCCGTAATATATCGAGAGCTCGAAATGGAATACTGAAGCTCTGAGCAAATTCAAACGACAATAACTTTTTACTCGGATGTCCGATTGAGTCCCGTAATATATCGAAACGCTCGAAATTGAATGTAGAAGCTCTGAGCAAATTCAAACGACAATAACTTTTTACTCGGATGTCTGATTGAGTCCCGTAATATATCGAGACGCTCGAAATGGAATTAGAAGCTCTGAGCAAATTCAAACGACAATAACTTTTTACTCGGATGTCTGATTGAGTCCCGTAATATATCGAGACGCTCGAAATGGAATACGAAGCTCTGAGCAAATTCAAACGACAATAACTTTTTACTCGGATGTCTGATTGAGTCCCGTAATATATCGAGACGCTCGAAATGGAATGTGAAGCTCTGAGCAAATTCAAACGACAATAACTTTTTACTCGGATGTCTTATTGAGCCCCATAATTTATCGGAACGCTCGAAATGAATGTGAAGCTCTGAGCAAATTCAAACGACAATAACTTTTTACTCGGATGTCTGATTGAGTCCCGTAATATATCGAGACGCTCGAAATGGAATACCGAAGCTCTGAGCAAATTCAAACGACAATAACTTTTTACTCGGATGTCTGATTGAGTCCCGTAATATATCGAACGCTCGAAATTGAATGTTGAAGCTCTGAGCAAATTCAAACGACAATAACTTTTTACTCGGATGTCTGATTGAGTCCCGTAATATATCGAGACGCTCGAAATGGAATACGAAGCTCTGAGCAAATTCAAACGACAATAACTTTTTACTCGGATGTCTGATTGAGTCCCGTAATATATCGAAACGCTCGAAATTGAATGTAGAAGCTCTGAGCAAATTCAAACGACAATAACTTTTTACTCGGATGTCTGATTGAGTCCCGTAATATATCGAAAGCTCGAAATTGAATGTGAAGCTCTGAGCAAATTCAAACGACAATAACTTTTTACTCGGATGTCTGATTGAGTCCCGTAATATATCGAGACGCTCGAAATTGAATGTGAAGCTCTGAGCAAATTCAAACGACAATAACTTTTTACTCGGATGTCTGATTGAGTCCCGTAATATATCGAGACGCTCGAAATGAATGTGAAGCTCTGAGCAAATTCAAACGACAATAACTTTTTACTCGGATGTCTGATTGAGTCCCGTAATATATCGAAACGCTCGAAATTGAATGTTGAAGCTCTGAGCAAATTCAAACGACAATAACTTTTTACTCGGATGTCTGATTGAGTCCCGTAATATATCGAGACGCTCGAAATGAATACGAAGCTCTGAGCAAATTCAAACGACAATAACTTTTTACTCGGATGTCTGATTGAGTCCGTAATATATCGAACGCTCGAAATTGAATGTTGAAGCTCTGAGCAAATTCAAACGACAATAACTTTTTACTCGGATGTCTGATTGAGTCCCGTAATATATCGAGACGCTCGAAATGGAATACGAAGCTCTGAGCAAATTCAAACGACAATAACTTTTTACTCGGATGTCTGATTGAGTCCCGTAATATATCGAACGCTCGAAATTGAATGTGAAGCTCTGAGCAAATTCAAACGACAATAACTTTTTACTCGGATGTCTGATTGAGTCCCGTAATATATCGAGACGCTCGAAATGGAATACCGAAGCTCTGAGCAAATTCAAACGACAATAACTTTTTACTCGGATGTCTGATTGAGTCCCGTAATATATCGAAACGCTCGAAATTGAATGTGAAGCTCTGAGCAAATTCAAACGACAATAACTTTTTACTCGGATGTCTGATTGAGTCCCGTAATATATCGAGACGCTCGAAATGGAATACGAAGCTCTGAGCAAATTCAAACGACAATAACTTTTTACTCGGATGTCTGATTGAGTCCCGTAATATATCGAGACGCTCGAAATTGAATGTGAAGCTCTGAGCAAATTCAAACGACAATAACTTTTTACTCGGATGTCGATTGAGTCCCGTAATATATCGAGACGCTCGAAATGGAATACGAAGCTCTGAGCAAATTCAAACGACAATAACTTTTTACTCGGATGTCTGATTGAGTCCCGTAATATATCGAAATGCTCGAAATTGAATGTTGAAGCTCTGAGCAAATTCAAACGACAATAACTTTTTACTCGGATGTCTGATTGAGTCCCGTAATATATCGAGACGCTCGAAATGGAATACGAAGCTCTGAGCAAATTCAAACGACAATAACTTTTTACTCGGATGTCTGATTGAGTCCCGTAATATATCGAGACGCTCGAAATTGAATTAGAAGCTCTGAGCAAATTCAAACGACAATAACTTTTTATTTGGATGTCTGATTGAGTCCCGTAATTATCCGAACGCTCGAAATTGAATGTTGAAGCTCTGAGCAAATTCAAACGACAATAACTTTTTACTCGGATGTCTGATTGAGTCCTGTAATATATCGAAACGCTCGAAATTGAATGTGAAGCTCTGAGCAAATTCAAACGACAATAACTTTTTACTCGGATGTCTGATTGAGTCCCGTAATATATCGAGACGCTCGAAATGGAATACGAAGCTCTGAGCAAATTCAAACGACAATAACTTTTTACTCGGATGTCTGATTGAGTCCCGTAATATATCGAGACGCTCGAAATGGAATACGAAGCTCTGAGCAAATTCAAACGACAATAACTTTTTACTCGGATGTCTGATTGAGTCCCGTAATATATCGAAACGCTCGAAATTGAATGTGAAGCTCTGAGCAAATTCAAACGACAATAACTTTTTACTCGGATGTCTGATTGAGTCCCGTAATATATCGAGACGCTCGAAATGGAATACGAAGCTCTGAGCAAATTCAAACGACAATAACTTTTTACTCGGATGTCTGATTGAGTCCCGTAATATATCGAAACGCTCGAAATTGAATGTGAAGCTCTGAGCAAATTCAAACGACAATAACTTTTTACTCGGATGTCTGATTGAGTCCCGTAATATATCGAGACGCTCGAAATGGAATACCGAAGCTCTGAGCAAATTCAAATGACAATAACTTTTTACTCGGATGTCTGATTGAGTCCCGTAATATATCGAGACGCTCGAAATTGAATGTGAAGCTCTGAGCAAATTCAAACGACAATAACTTTTTACTCGGATGTCTGATTGAGTCCCGTAATATATCGAAAGCTCGAAATTGAATGTTGAAGCTCTGAGCAAATTCAAACGACAATAACTTTTTACTCGGATGTCTGATTGAGTCCCGTAATATATCGAGACGCTCGAAATTGAATGTGAAGCTCTGAGCAAATTCAAACGACAATAACTTTTTACTCGGATGTCTGATTGAGTCCCGTAATATATCGAAAGCTCGAAATTGAATGTTGAAGCTCTGAGCAAATTCAAACGACAATAACTTTTTACTCGGATGTCTGATTGAGTCCCGTAATATATCGAGACGCTCGAAATGAATGTGAAGCTCTGAGCAAATTCAAACGACAATAACTTTTTACTCGGATGTCTGATTGAGTCCCGTAATATATCGAGACGCTCGAAATGGAATACGAAGCTCTGAGCAAATTCAAACGACAATAACTTTTTACTCGGATGTCTGATTGAGTCCCGTAATATATCGAAACGCTCGAAATTGAATGTAGAAGCTCTGAGCAAATTCAAACGACAATAACTTTTTACTCGGATGTCTGATTGAGTCCCGTAATATATCGAGACGCTCGAAATTGAATGTGAAGCTCTGAGCAAATTCAAACGACAATAACTTTTTACTCGGATGTCTGATTGAGTCCCGTAATATATCGAGACGCTCGAAATGGAATACGAAGCTCTGAGCAAATTCAAACGACAATAACTTTTTACTCGGATGTCTGATTGAGTCCCGTAATATATCGAAACGCTCGAAATTGAATGTAGAAGCTCTGAGCAAATTCAAACGACAATAACTTTTTACTCGGATGTCTGATTGAGTCCCGTAATATATCGAGACGCTCGAAATGGAATACGAAGCTCTGAGCAAATTCAAACGACAATAACTTTTTACTCGGATGTCTGATTGAGTCCCGTAATATATCGGAAAGCTCGAAATTGAATGTTGAAGCTCTGAGCAAATTCAAACGACAATAACTTTTTACTCGGATGTCTGATTGAGTCCCGTAATATATCGAGACGCTCGAAATGGAATACGAAGCTCTGAGCAAATTCAAACGACAATAACTTTTTACTCGGATGTCTGATTGAGTCCCGTAATATATCGAACGCTCGAAATTGAATGTTGAAGCTCTGAGCAAATTCAAACGACAATAACTTTTTACTCGGATGTCTGATTGAGTCCCGTAATATATCGAGACGCTCGAAATGGAATACCGAAGCTCTGAGCAAATTCAAACGACAATAACTTTTTACTCGGATGTCTGATTGAGTCCCGTAATATATCGAAACGCTCGAAATTGAATGTAGAAGCTCTGAGCAAATTCAAACGACAATAACTTTTTACTCGGATGTCTGATTGAGTCCCGTAATATATCGAAACGCTCGAAATTGAATGTGAAGCTCTGAGCAAATTCAAACGACAATAACTTTTTACTCGGATGTCTGATTGAGTCCCGTAATATATCGAGACGCTCGAAATGGAATACGAAGCTCTGAGCAAATTCAAACGACAATAACTTTTTACTCGGATGTCTGATTGAGTCCCGTAATATATCGAACGCTCGAAATTGAATGTTGAAGCTCTGAGCAAATTCAAACGACAATAACTTTTTACTCGGATGTCTGATTGAGTCCCGTAATATATCGAGACGCTCGAAATGGAATACGAAGCTCTGAGCAAATTCAAACGACAATAACTTTTTACTCGGATGTCTGATTGAGTCCCGTAATATATCGAGACGCTCGAAATGGAATACGAAGCTCTGAGCAAATTCAAACGACAATAACTTTTTACTCGGATGTCTGATTGAGTCCCGTAATATATCGAGACGCTCGAAATTGAATGTGAAGCTCTGAGCAAATTCAAACGACAATAACTTTTTACTCGGATGTCTGATTGAGTCCCGTAATATATCGAGACGCTCGAAATGGAATACCGAAGCTCTGAGCAAATTCAAACGACAATAACTTTTTACTCGGATGTCTGATTGAGTCCCGTAATATATCGAAACGCTCGAAATTGAATGTAGAAGCTCTGAGCAAATTCAAACGACAATAACTTTTTACTCGGATGTCTGATTGAGTCCCGTAATATATCGAGACGCTCGAAATGGAATACCGAAGCTCTGAGCAAATTCAAACGACAATAACTTTTTACTCGGATGTCTGATTGAGTCCCGTAATATATCGAGACGCTCGAAATTGAATATGAAGCTCTGAGCAAATTCAAACGACAATAACTTTTTACTCGGATGTCTGATTGAGTCCCGTAATATATCGAAAGCTCGAAATGAATGTGAAGCTCTGAGCAAATTCAAACGACAATAACTTTTTACTCGGATGTCTGATTGAGTCCCGTAATATATCGAGACGCTCGAAATTGAATGTTGAAGCTCTGAGCAAATTCAAACGACAATAACTTTTTACTCGGATGTCTGATTGAGTCCCGTAATATATCGAGAGCTCGAAATTGAATGTGAAGCTCTGAGCAAATTCAAACGACAATAACTTTTTACTCGGATGTCTGATTGAGTCCGTAATATATCGAAAGCTCGAAATTGAATGTTGAAGCTCTGAGCAAATTCAAACGACAATAACTTTTTACTCGGATGTCTGATTGAGTCCCGTAATATATCGAGACGCTCGAAATTGAATGTGAAGCTCTGAGCAAATTCAAACGACAATAACTTTTTACTCGGATGTCTGATTGAGTCCCGTAATATATCGAGACGCTCGAAATTGAATGTTGAAGCTCTGAGCAAATTCAAACGACAATAACTTTTTACTCAGATGTCTGATTGAGTCCGTAATATATCGAAAGCTCGAAATTGAATGTTGAAGCTCTGAGCAAATTCAAACGACAATAACTTTTTACTCGGATGTCGATTGAGTCCCGTAATATATCGAACGCTCGAAATTGAATGTGAAGCTCTGAGCAAATTCAAACGACAATAACTTTTTACTCGGATGTCTGATTGAGTCCCGTAATATATCGAGACGCTCGAAATGGAATACCGAAGCTCTGAGCAAATTCAAACGACAATAACTTTTTACTCGGATGTCCGATTGAGTCCCGTAATATATCGAAACGCTCGAAATTGAATGTAGAAGCTCTGAGCAAATTCAAACGACAATAACTTTTTACTCGGATGTCTGATTGAGTCCGTAATATATCGAAACGCTCGAAATTGAATGTTGAAGCTCTGAGCAAATTCAAACGACAATAACTTTTTACTCGGATGTCTGATTGAGTCCCGTAATATATCGAGACGCTCGAAATGGAATACCGAAGCTCTGAGCAAATTCAAACGACAATAACTTTTTACTCGGATGTCTGATTGAGTCCCGTAATATATCGAGACGCTCGAAATTGAATGTTGAAGCTCTGAGCAAATTCAAACGACAATAACTTTTTACTCGGATGTCTGATTGAGTCCCGTAATATATCGAAAAGCTCGAAATTGAATGTGAAGCTCTGAGCAAATTCAAACGACAATAACTTTTTACTCGGATGTCTGATTGAGTCCCGTAATATATCGAGACGCTCGAAATTGAATGTTGAAGCTCTGAGCAAATTCAAACGACAATAACTTTTTACTCGGATGTCTGATTGAGTCCCGTAATATATCGAGACGCTCGAAATGGAATACCGAAGCTCTGAGCAAATTCAAACGACAATAACTTTTTACTCGGATGTCGATTGAGTCCCGTAATATATCGAAACGCTCGAAATTGAATGTAGAAGCTCTGAGCAAATTCAAACGACAATAACTTTTTACTCGGATGTCTGATTGAGTCCGTAATATATCGAGACGCTCGAAATGGAATACCGAAGCTCTGAGCAAATTCAAACGACAATAACTTTTTACTCGGATGTCTGATTGAGTCCCGTAATATATCGAGACGCTCGAAATTGAATGTTGAAGCTCTAAGCAAATTCAAACGACAAAAACTTTTTACTCGGATGTCTGATTGAGTCCGTAATATATCGAAAAGCTCGAAATTGAATGTTGAAGCTCTGAGCAAATTCAAATGACAATAACTTTTTACTCGGATGTCTGATTGAGTCCCGTAATATATCGAGACGCTCGAAATTGAATGTTGAAGCTCTGAGCAAATTCAAACGACAATAACTTTTTACTCGGATGTCTGATTGAGTCCGTAATATATCGAAAAGCTCGAAATTGAATGTTGAAGCTCTGAGCAAATTCAAACGACAATAACTTTTTACTCGGATGTCTGATTGAGTCCCGTAATATATCGAGACGCTCGAAATTGAATGTTGAAGCTCTGAGCAAATTCAAACGACAATAACTTTTTACTCGGAATTTCGATTGAGTCCCGTAATATATCGAGACGCTCGAAATGGAATACCGAAGCTCTGAGCAAATTCAAACGACAATAACTTTTTACTCGGATGTCTGATTGAGTCCGTAATATATCGAAACGCTCGAAATTGAATGTAGAAGCTCTGAGCAAATTCAAACGACAATAACTTTTTACTCGGATGTCGATTGAGTCCCGTAATATATCGAAACGCTCGAAATTGAATGTAGAAGCTCTGAGCAAATTCAAACGACAATAACTTTTTACTCGATGTCGATTGAGTCCGTAATATATCGAAACGCTGAAATTGAATGTTGAAGCTCTGAGCAAATTTGAACGACAATAACTTTTTACTCGGATGTCTGATTGAGTCCCGTAATATATCGAGACGCTCGAAATGGAATACCGAAGCTCTGAGCAAATTCAAATGACAATAACTTTTTACTCGGATGTCTGATTGAGTCCCGTAATATATCGAGACGCTCGAAATTGAATGTTGAAGCTCTGAGCAAATTCAAACGACAATAACTTTTTACTCGGATGTCTGATTGAGTCCCGTAATATATCGAGACACTCGAAATTGAATGTTGAAGCTCTGAGCAAATTCAAATGACAATAACTTTTTACTCGGATGTCTGATTGAGTCCCGTAATATATCGAGACGCTCGAAATTGAATGTTGAAGCTCTGAGCAAATTCAAACGACAATAACTTTTTACTCGGAATTCTGATTGAGTCCCGTAATATATCGAGACGCTCGAAATGGAATACCGAAGCTCTGAGCAAATTCAAACGACAATAACTTTTTACTCGGATGTCCGATTGAGCCCCGTAATATATCGAAACGCTCGAAATTGAATGTAGAAGCTCTGAGCAAATTCGAACGACAATAACTTTTTACTCGGATGTCTGATTGAGTCCGTAATATATCGAGACGCTCGAAATGGAATACCGAAGCTCTGAGCAAATTCAAACGACAATAACTTTTTACTCGGATGTCTGATTGAGTCCCGTAATATATCGAGACGCTCGAAATTGAATGTTGAAGCTCTGAGCAAATTCAAACGACAATAATCTTTTTACTCGGATGTCTGACTGAGTTCCGTAATATATCAAAAAGTTCGAAATTGAATTTTGAAGCTCTGAGCAAATTCAAATGACAATAACCTTTTTACACGGATGTCTGATTGAGTCCCGTAATATATCGAGACGCTCGAAATTGAATGTTGAAGCTCTGAGCAAATTCAAACGACAATAATCTTTTTACTCGGATGTCTGACTGAGTTCCGTAATATATCAAAAAGCTCAAAATTGAATGTTGAAGCTCTGAGCAAATTCAAACGACAATAACTTTTTACTCGGATGTCTGATTGAGTCCCGTAATATATCCAGACGCTCGAAATTGAATGTTGAAGCTCTGAGCAAATTCAAACGACAATAACTTTTTACTCAGATATCCGATTGAGTCCCGAAATATATCAAGACGCTCGAAATGGAATACCAAAGCTCTGAGCAAATACAAACGACAATAACTTTTTACTCGGATGTCTGACTGAGTTCCGTAATATATCGAAACGCTCGAAATTGAATGTAGAAGCTCTGAGCAAATTCAAACGACAATAACTTTTTACTCGGATGTCTGATTGAGTCCCGTAATATATCGAGACGCTCGAAATTGAATGTTGAAGCTCTGAGCAAATTCAAACGACAATAACTTTTTACTCGTATGTTCGATTGAGTCTCGTAATATATCGAAACGCTCGAAATTGAATGTTGAAGCTCTGAGCAAATTCGAACGACAATAACTTTTTACTCGGATGTCTGATTGAGTCCCGTAATATATCGAGATGCTCGAAAGGAATACCAAAGCTCTGAGCAAATTCAAATGACAATAACTTTTTACTCGGATGTCTGATTGAGTCCCGTAATATATCGAGACGCTCTAAATTGAATGTTGAAGCTCTGAGCAAATTCAAACGACAATAATCTTTTTACTCGGATGTCTGACTGAGTCCCGTAATATATCGAGACGCTCGAAATTGAATGTTGAAGCTCTGAGCAAATTCAAACGACAATAACTTTTTACTCAGATATCCGATTGAGTCCCGTAATATATCAAGACGCTCGAAATGGAATACCAAAGCTCTGAGCAAATTCAAATGACAATAACTTTTTACTCGGATGTCCGATTGAGCCCCGTAATATATCGAAACGCTCGAAATTGAATGTAGAAGCTCTGAGCAAATTCAAACGACAATAACTTTTTACTCGTATGTTCGATTGAGTCTCGTAATATATCGAAACGCTTGAAATTGAATGTTGAAGCTCTGAGCAAATTCGAACGACAATAACTTTTTACTCGGATGTCTGATTGAGTCCCGTAATATATCGAGACGCTCGAAAGGATACCGAAGCTCTGAGCAAATTCAAATGACAATAACTTTTTACTCGGATGTCTGATTGAGTCCCGTAATATATCGAGACGCTCGAAATTGAATGTTGAAGCTCTGAGCAAATTCAAACGACAATAATCTTTTTACTCGGATGTCTGACTGAGTTCCGTAATATATCAAAAATCTCGAAATTGAATGTTGAAGCTCTGAGCAAATTCAAATGACAATAACCTTTTTACTCGGATGTCTGATTGAGTCCCGTAATATATCGAGACGCTCGAAATTGAATGTTGAAGCTCTGAGCAAATTCAAACGACAATAACTTTTTACTCGGAACTCTGATTGAGTCCCGTAATATATCGAGACGCTCGAAATGGAATACCGAAGCTCTGAGCAAATTCAAACGACAATAACTTTTTACTCGGATGTCCGATTGAGCCCCGTAATATATCGAAACGCTCGAAATTGAATGTAGAAGCTCTGAGCAAATTCAAACGACAATAACTTTTTACTCGGATGTCTGATTGAGTCCGTAATATATCGAGACGCTCGAAATGGAATACCGAAGCTCTGAGCAAATTCAAACGACAATAACTTTTTACTCGGATGTCTGATTGAGTCCCGTAATATATCGAGACGCTCGAAATTGAATGTTGAAGCTCTGAGCAAATTCAAACGACAATAATCTTTTTACTCGGATGTCTGACTGAGTTCCGTAATATATCAAAAAGTTCGAAATTGAATGTTGAAGCTCTGAGCAAATTCAAATGACAATAACCTTTTTACTCGGATTCTGATTGAGTCCCGTAATATATCGAGACGCTCGAAATGGAATACCGAAGCTCTGAGCAAATTCAAATGACAATAAATTTTTACTAGGATGTCTGATTGAGTCCTGTAATATATCGAGACGCTCGAAATTTAATGTTGAAGCTCTGAGCAAATTCAAACGACAATAACTTTTTACTCGGATGTCCGATTGAGTCCCGTAATATATCGAGACGCTCGAAATGGAATACCGAAGCTCTGAGCAAATTCAAACGACAATAACTTTTTACTCGTATGTTCGATTGAGTCTCGTAATATATCGAAACGCTCGAAATTGAATGTTGAAGCTCTGAGCAAATTCGAACGACAATAACTTTTTACTCGGATGTCTGATTGAGTCCCGTAATATATCGAGACGCTCGAAAAGGAATACCAAAGCTCTGAGCAAATTCAAATGACAATAACTTTTTACTCGGATGTCTGATTGAGTCCCGTAATATATCGAGACGATCTAAATTGAATGTTGAAGCTCTGAGCAAATTCAAACGACAATAATCTTTTTACTCGGATGTCTGACTGAGTCCCGTAATATATCGAGACGCTCGAAAAGGAATACCAAAGCTCTGAGCAAATTCAAATGACAATAACTTTTTACTAGGATGTCTGATTGAGTCCTGTAATATATCGAGACGCTCGAAATTGAATGTAGAAGCTCTGAGCAAATTCAAACGACAATAACCTTTTTACTCGGATGTCTGATTGAGTCCCGTAATATATCGAGACGCTCGAAATTGAATGTTGAAGCTCTGAGCAAATTCAAACGACAATAACTTTTTACTCGTATGTTCGATTGAGTCTCGTAATATATCGAAACGCTCGAAATTGAATGTTGAAGCTCTGAGCAAATTCGAACGACAATAACTTTTTACTCGGATGTCTGATTGAGTCCCGTAATATATCGAGACGCTCGAAAAGGAATACCGAAGCTCTGAGCAAATTCAAATGACAATAACTTTTTACTCGGATGTCTGATTGAGTCCCGTAATATATCGAGACGCTCGAAATTGAATGTTGAAGCTCTGAGCAAATTCAAACGACAATAATCTTTTTACTCGGATGTCTGACTGAGTTCCGTAATATATCAAAATCTCGAAATTGAATGTTGAAGCTCTGAGCAAATTCAAATGACAATAACTTTTTACTCGGATGTCTGATTGAGTCCCGTAATATATCGAGACGCTCGAAATTGAATGTTGAAGCTCTGAGCAAATTCAAACGACAATAACTTTTTACTCGGAACTCTGATTGAGTCCCGTAATATATCGAGACGCTCGAAATGGAATACCGAAGCTTGAGCAAATTCAAACGAAATAACTTTTTACTCGGATGTCCGATTGAGCCCCGTAATATATCGAAACGCTCGAAATTGAATGTAGAAGCTCTGAGCAAATTCGAACGACAATAACTTTTTACTCGGATGTCTGATTGAGTCACGTAATATATCGAGACGCTCGCAATGGAATACCGAAGCTCTGAGCAAATTCGAACGACAATAACTTTTTACTCGGATGTCTGATTGAGTCCCGTAATATATCGAGACGCTCGAAATTGAATGTTGAAGCTCTGAGCAAATTCAAACGACAATAATCTTTTTACTCGGATGTCTGACTGAGTTCCGTAATATATCAAAAAGCTCGAAATTGAATGTTGAAGCTCTGAGCAAATTCAAATGACAATAACTTTTTACTCGGATGTCTGATTGAGTCCCGTAATATATCGAGACGCTCGAAATTGAATGTTGAAGCTCTGAGCAAATTCAAACGACAATAACTTTTTACTCGGATGTCTGATTGAGTCCCGTAATATATCGAGACGCTCGAAATTGAATGTTGAAGCTCTGAGCAAATTCAAACGACAATAACTTTTTACTCAGATATCCGATTGAGTCCCGTAATATATCAAGACGGTCGAAATGGAATACCAAAGCTCTGAGCAAATACAAACGACAATAACTTTTTACTCGGATGTCTGACTGAGTTCCGTAATATATCGAAACGCTCGAAATTGAATGTAGAAGCTCTGAGCAAATTCAAACGACAATAACCTTTTTACTCGGATGTCTGATTGAGTCCCGTAATATATCGAGACGCTCGAAATTGAATGTTGAAGCTCTGAGCAAATTCAAACGACAATAACTTTTTACTCGGATGTCCGATTGAGTCCCGTAATATATCGAGACGCTCGAAATGGAATACCGAAGCTCTGAGCAAATTCAAACGACAATAACTTTTTACTCGTATGTTCGATTGAGTCTCGTAATATATCGAAACGCTCGAAATTGAATGTTGAAGCTCTGAGCAAATTCGAACGACAATAACTTTTTACTCGGATGTCTGATTGAGTCCCGTAATATATCGAGACGCTCGAAAAGGAATGCCAAAGCTCTGAGCAAATTCAAATGACAATAACTTTTTACTCGGATGTCTGATTGAGTCCCGTAATATATCGAGACGCTCTAAATTGAATGTTGAAGCTCTGAGCAAATTCAAACGACAATAATCTTTTTACTCGGATGTCTGACTGAGTCCCGTAATATATCGAGACGCTCGAAATTGAATGTTGAAGCTCTGAGCAAATTCAATCGACAATAACTTTTTACTCGGAATTCCGATTGAGTCCCGTAATATATCGAGACGCTCGGAATGGAATACCGAAGCTCTGAGCAAATTCAAACGACAATAACTTTTTACTCGTATGTTCGATTGAGTCCCATAATATATCGAAACGCTCGAAATTGAATGTTGAAGCTCTTTGGAAATTTGAACGACAATAACTTTTTACTCAGATGTCTGACTGAGTTCCGTAATATATCAAAAAGTTCGAAATTGAATGTTGAAGCTCTGAGCAAATTCAAATGACAATAACTTTTTACTCGGATGTCTGATTGAGTCCCGTAATATATCGAGACGCTCGAAATTGAATGTTGAAGCTCTGAGCAAATTCAAACGACAATAATCTTTTTACTCGGATGTCTGACTGAGTTCCGTAATATATCAAAAAGCTCAAAATTGAATGTTGAAGCTCTGAGCAAATTCAAACGACAATAACTTTTTACTCAGATATCCGATTGAGTCCCGTAATATATCAAGACGCTCGAAATGGAATACCAAAGCTCTGAGCAAATACAAACGACAATAACTTTTTACTCGGATGTCTGACTGAGTTCCGTAATATATCGAAACGCTCGAAATTGAATGTAGAAGCTCTGAGCAAATTCAAACGACAATAACCTTTTTACTCGGATGTCTGATTGAGTCCCGTAATATATCGAACGCTCGAAATTGAATGTTGAAGCTCTGAGCAAATTCAAACGACAATAACTTTTTACTCGGATGTCTGATTGAGTCCCGTAATATATCGAGACGCTCGAAATGGAATACCGAAGCTCTGAGCAAATTCAAATGACAATAACTTTTTACTCGGATGTCTGACTGAGTTCCGTAATATATCAAAAAGCTCAAAATTGAATGTTGAA
>NW_021144246.1:0-14482 GCF_004193775.1 Glycine soja
AAATGGTCATAACTTTTCTCTCAAAGGTTCGATTCAGGCGCATAATATATCGAGTCGCACGGAATTGAAAACCGAAAGCTCTCGAGAAATTCAAATGGTCATAACTTTTCACTCGGAGGTCGATTCAGGCGCATAATATATCGAGACGCACGAAATTGAACAACGGAAGCTCTCGAGAAATTCAAATGGTCATAACTTTTCACTCGGAGGTCCGATTCAGGCGCATAATATATCGAGACGCACGGAATTGAACAACGGAAGCTCTCGAGAAATTCAAATGGTCATAACTTTTCACTCGAGGTTCGATTCAAGCGCATAATATATCGAGACGCACGAATTGAACAACGAAGCTCTCGGAAATTCAAATGGTCATAACTTTTCACTCGGAGGTTCGATTCAGGCGCATAATATATCGACACGCACGAAATTGAACAACAGAAGCTCTCGAGAAATTCAAATGGTCATAACTTTTCACTCGGAGGTTCTATTCAGGCGCATAATATATCGAGACGCACAAAATTGAACAACAGAAGCTCTCGAGAAATTCAAATGGTCATCACTTTTCACTCGGAGGTCCGATTCAGGCGCATAATATATCGAGGCGCACGAAATTGAACAACGGGAGCTCTCGAGAATTTCAAATGGTCATACCTTTTCACTCGGAGGTCCAATTCAGGCGCATAATATATCGAGACGCACGAAATTGAACAACAGAAGCTCTCGAGAAATTCAAATGGTCATAACTTTTCACTCGGAGGTCCGATTCAGGCGCATAATATATCGAGACGCACGGAATTGAACAACGGAAGCTCTCGAGAAATTCAAATGGTCATAACTTTTCACTCGGAGGTCGATTCAGGCGCATAATATATCGAGACGCACGAAATTGAACAACGAAGCTCTCGAGAAATTCAAATGGTCATAACTTTTCACTCGGAGGTCGATTCAGGCGCATAATATATCGAGACGCACGAAATTGAACAACGAAAGCTCTCGGGAAATTCAAATGGTCATAACTTTTCACTCGGAGGTCCGATTCAGGCGCATAATATATCGAGACGCACGAAATTGAACAACGGAAGCTCTCGAGAAATTCAAATGGTCATAACTTTTCACTCGGAGGTCGATTCAGGCGCATAATATATCGAGACGCACGAAATTGAACAACGAAGCTCTCGAGAAATTCAAATGGTCATAACTTTTCACTCGGAGGTCGATTCAGGCGCATAATATATCGAGACGCACGAAATTGAACAACGGAAGCTCTCGAGAAATTCAAATGGTCATAACTTTTCACTCGGAGGTCCGATTCAGGCGCATAATATATCGAGACGCACGAAATTGAACAACGGAAGCTCTCGAGAAATTCAAATGGTCATAACTTTTCACTCGGAGGTCCGATTCAGGCGCATAATATATCGAGACGCACGAAATTGAACAACGAAGCTCTCGAGAAATTCAAATGGTCATAACTTTTCACTCGGAGGTCGATTCAGGCGCATAATATATCGAGACGCACGAAATTGAACAACGAAGCTCTCGAGAAATTCAAATGGTCATAACTTTTCACTCGGAGGTCCGATTCAGGCGCATAATATATCGAGACGCACGAAATTGAACAACGGAAGCTCTCGAGAAATTCAAATGGTCATAACTTTTCACTCGGAGGTCGATTCAGGCGCATAATATATCGAGACGCACGAAATTGAACAACGAAGCTCTCGAGAAATTCAAATGGTCATAACTTTTCACTCGGAGGTCGATTCAGGCGCATAATATATCGAGACGCACGAAATTGAACAACGAAGCTCTCGAGAAATTCAAATGGTCATAACTTTTCACTCGGAGGTCCGATTCAGGCGCATAATATATCGAGACGCACGAAATTGAACAACGGAAGCTCTCGAGAAATTCAAATGGTCATAACTTTTCACTCGGAGGTCGATTCAGGCGCATAATATATCGAGACGCACGAAATTGAACAACAGAAGCTCTCGAGAAATTCAAATGGTCATAACTTTTCACTCGGAGGTCGATTCAGGCGCATAATATATCGAGACGCACGAAATTGAACAACGAAGCTCTCGAGAAATTCAAATGGTCATAACTTTTCACTCGGAGGTCCGATTCAGGCGCATAATATATCGAGACGCACGAAATTGAACAACGGAAGCTCTCGAGAAATTCAAATGGTCATAACTTTTCACTCGGAGGTCGATTCAGGCGCATAATATATCGAGACGCACGAATTGAACAACGGAAGCTCTCGAGAAATTCAAATGGTCATAACTTTTCACTCGAGGTCGATTCAGCGCATAATATATCGAGACGCACGAAATTGAACAACGAAGCTCTCGAGAAATTCAAATGGTCATAACTTTTCACTCGGAGGTCGATTCAGGCGCATAATATATCGAGACGCACGAAATTGAACAACAGAAGCTCTCGAGAAATTCAAATGGTCATAACTTTTCACTCGAGGTCGATTCAGGCGCATAATATATCGAGACGCACAAATTGAACAACAGAAGCTCTCGAGAAATTCAAATGGTCATAACTTTTCACTCGGAGGTCCGATTCAGGCGCATAATATATCGAGACGCACGAAATTGAACAACGGAAGCTCTCGAGAAATTCAAATGGTCATAACTTTTCACTCGGAGGTCCGATTCAGGCGCATAATATATCGAGACGCACGAATTGAACAACGGAAGCTCTCGAGAAATTCAAATGGTCATAACTTTTCACTCGGAGGTCCGATTCAGGCGCATAATATATCGAGACGCACGAATTGAACAACGGAAGCTCTCGAGAAATTCAAATGGTCATAACTTTTCACTCGGAGGTCCGATTCAGGCGCATAATATATCGAGACGCACGAAATTGAACAACGGAAGCTCTCGAGAAATTCAAATGGTCATAACTTTTCACTCGAGGTCGATTCAGGCGCATAATATATCGAGACGCACGAAATTGAACAACGAAGCTCTCGAGAAATTCAAATGGTCATAACTTTTCACTCGGAGGTCCGATTCAGGCGCATAATATATCGAGACGCACGAAATTGAACAACGAAGCTCTCGAGAAATTCAAATGGTCATAACTTTTCACTCGGAGGTCGATTCAGGCGCATAATATATCGAGACGCACGAAATTGAACAACGAAGCTCTCGAGAAATTCAAATGGTCATAACTTTTCACTCGGAGGTCCGATTCAGGCGCATAATATATCGAGACGCACGAAATTGAACAACGGAAGCTCTCGAGAAATTCAAATGGTCATAACTTTTCACTCGGAGGTCGATTCAGGCGCATAATATATCGAGACGCACGAAATTGAACAACGGAAGCTCTCGAGAAATTCAAATGGTCATAACTTTTCACTCGGAGGTCCGATTCAGGCGCATAATATATCGAGACGCACGAAATTGAACAACGAAGCTCTCGAGAAATTCAAATGGTCATAACTTTTCACTCGGAGGTCCGATTCAGGCGCATAATATATCGAGACGCACGAAATTGAACAACGAAGCTCTCGAGAAATTCAAATGGTCATAACTTTTCACTCGGAGGTCCGATTCAGGCGCATAATATATCGAGACGCACGAAATTGAACAACGGAAGCTCTCGAGAAATTCAAATGGTCATAACTTTTCACTCGGAGGTCCGATTCAGGCGCATAATATATCGAGACGCACGAAATTGAACAACGGAAGCTCTCGAGAAATTCAAATGGTCATAACTTTTCACTCGAGGTCGATTCAGGCGCATAATATATCGAGACGCACGAAATTGAACAACGAAGCTCTCGAGAAATTCAAATGGTCATAACTTTTCACTCGGAGGTCGATTCAGGCGCATAATATATCGAGACGCACGAAATTGAACAACGAAGCTCTCGAGAAATTCAAATGGTCATAACTTTTCACTCGGAGGTCGATTCAGGCGCATAATATATCGAGACGCACGAAATTGAACAACGAAGCTCTCGAGAAATTCAAATGGTCATAACTTTTCACTCGGAGGTCCGATTCAGGCGCATAATATATCGAGACGCACGAAATTGAACAACGGAAGCTCTCGAGAAATTCAAATGGTCATAACTTTTCACTCGGAGGTCCGATTCAGGCGCATAATATATCGAGACGCACGAAATTGAACAACGGAAGCTCTCGAGAAATTCAAATGGTCATAACTTTTCACTCGGAGGTCCGATTCAGGCGCATAATATATCGAGACGCACGAAATTGAACAACGGAAGCTCTCGAGAAATTCAAATGGTCATAACTTTTCACTCGGAGGTCCGATTCAGGCGCATAATATATCGAGACGCACGAAATTGAACAACGGAAGCTCTCGAGAAATTCAAATGGTCATAACTTTTCACTCGGAGGTCCGATTCAGGCGCATAATATATCGAGACGCACGAAATTGAACAACGAAGCTCTCGAGAAATTCAAATGGTCATAACTTTTCACTCGGAGGTCCGATTCAGGCGCATAATATATCGAGACGCACGAAATTGAACAACGAAGCTCTCGAGAAATTCAAATGGTCATAACTTTTCACTCGGAGGTCCGATTCAGGCGCATAATATATCGAGACGCACGAAATTGAACAACGGAAGCTCTCGAGAAATTCAAATGGTCATAACTTTTCACTCGGAGGTCCGATTCAGGCGCATAATATATCGAGACGCACGAAATTGAACAACGGAAGCTCTCGAGAAATTCAAATGGTCATAACTTTTCACTCGGAGGTCCGATTCAGGCGCATAATATATCGAGACGCACGAAATTGAACAACGGAAGCTCTCGAGAAATTCAAATGGTCATAACTTTTCACTCGGAGGTCCGATTCAGGCGCATAATATATCGAGACGCACGAAATTGAACAACGGAAGCTCTCGAGAAATTCAAATGGTCATAACTTTTCACTCGGAGGTCCGATTCAGGCGCATAATATATCGAGACGCACGAAATTGAACAACGAAGCTCTCGAGAAATTCAAATGGTCATAACTTTTCACTCGGAGGTCCGATTCAGGCGCATAATATATCGAGACGCACGAAATTGAACAACGAAGCTCTCGAGAAATTCAAATGGTCATAACTTTTCACTCGGAGGTCCGATTCAGGCGCATAATATATCGAGACGCACGAAATTGAACAACGGAAGCTCTCGAGAAATTCAAATGGTCATAACTTTTCACTCGGAGGTCCGATTCAGGCGCATAATATATCGAGACGCACGAAATTGAACAACGGAAGCTCTCGAGAAATTCAAATGGTCATAACTTTTCACTCGGAGGTCCGATTCAGGCGCATAATATATCGAGACGCACGAAATTGAACAACGGAAGCTCTCGAGAAATTCAAATGGTCATAACTTTTCACTCGGAGGTCCGATTCAGGCGCATAATATATCGAGACGCACGAAATTGAACAACGGAAGCTCTCGAGAAATTCAAATGGTCATAACTTTTCACTCGGAGGTCGATTCAGGCGCATAATATATCGAGACGCACGAAATTGAACAACGAAGCTCTCGAGAAATTCAAATGGTCATAACTTTTCACTCGGAGGTCCGATTCAGGCGCATAATATATCGAGACGCACGAAATTGAACAACGGAAGCTCTCGAGAAATTCAAATGGTCATAACTTTTCACTCGGAGGTCCGATTCAGGCGCATAATATATCGAGACGCACGAAATTGAACAACGGAAGCTCTCGAGAAATTCAAATGGTCATAACTTTTCACTCGGAGGTCGATTCAGGCGCATAATATATCGAGACGCACGAAATTGAACAACGAAGCTCTCGAGAAATTCAAATGGTCATAACTTTTCACTCGGAGGTCCGATTCAGGCGCATAATATATCGAGACGCACGAAATTGAACAACGGAAGCTCTCGAGAAATTCAAATGGTCATAACTTTTCACTCGGAGGTCGATTCAGGCGCATAATATATCGAGACGCACGAAATTGAACAACGAAGCTCTCGAGAAATTCAAATGGTCATAACTTTTCACTCGGAGGTCCGATTCAGGCGCATAATATATCGAGACGCACGAAATTGAACAACGGAAGCTCTCGAGAAATTCAAATGGTCATAACTTTTCACTCGGAGGTCCGATTCAGGCGCATAATATATCGAGACGCACGAAATTGAACAACGGAAGCTCTCGAGAAATTCAAATGGTCATAACTTTTCACTCGGAGGTCCGATTCAGGCGCATAATATATCGAGACGCACGAAATTGAACAACGGAAGCTCTCGAGAAATTCAAATGGTCATAACTTTTCACTCGGAGGTCCGATTCAGGCGCATAATATATCGAGACGCACGAAATTGAACAACGGAAGCTCTCGAGAAATTCAAATGGTCATAACTTTTCACTCGGAGGTCGATTCAGGCGCATAATATATCGAGACGCACGAAATTGAACAACGAAGCTCTCGAGAAATTCAAATGGTCATAACTTTTCACTCGGAGGTCCGATTCAGGCGCATAATATATCGAGACGCACGAAATTGAACAACGAAGCTCTCGAGAAATTCAAATGGTCATAACTTTTCACTCGGAGGTCCGATTCAGGCGCATAATATATCGAGACGCACGAAATTGAACAACGGAAGCTCTCGAGAAATTCAAATGGTCATAACTTTTCACTCGGAGGTCCGATTCAGGCGCATAATATATCGAGACGCACGAAATTGAACAACGGAAGCTCTCGAGAAATTCAAATGGTCATAACTTTTCACTCGGAGGTCCGATTCAGGCGCATAATATATCGAGACGCACGAAATTGAACAACGGAAGCTCTCGAGAAATTCAAATCGTCATAACTTTTCACTCGGAGGTCTGATTCAGGCGCATAATATATCGAGACTCACGAAATTGAACAACGGAAGCTCTCGAGAAATTCAAATGGTCATAACTTTTCACTCGGAGGTCCGATTCAGGCGCATAATATATCGAGACGCACGAAATTGAACAACGAAAGCTCTCGAGAAATTCAAATGGTCATAACTTTTCACTCGGAGGTCCGATTCAGGCGCATAATATATCGAGACGCTCGAAATTGAACAACGGAAGCTCTCGAGAAATTCAAATGGTCATAACTTTTCACTCGGAGGTCAGATTCAGGCGCATAATATATCGAGACGCACGAAATTGAACAACGAAGCTCTCGAGAAATTCAAATGGTCATAACTTTTCACTCGGAGGTCCGATTCAGGCGCATAATATATCGAGACGCACGAAATTGAACAACGGAAGCTCTCGAGAAATTCAAATGGTCATAACTTTTCACTCGGAGGTCCGATTCAGGCGCATAATATATCGAGACGCACGAAATTGAACAACGAAGCTCTCGAGAAATTCAAATGGTCATAACTTTTCACTCGGAGGTCCGATTCAGGCGCATAATATATCGAGACGCACGAAATTGAACAACGAAGCTCTCGAGAAATTCAAATGGTCATAACTTTTCACTCGGAGGTCGATTCAGGCGCATAATATATCGAGACGCACGAAATTGAACAACGAAGCTCTCGAGAAATTCAAATGGTCATAACTTTTCACTCGGAGGTCCGATTCAGGCGCATAATATATCGAGACGCACGAAATTGAACAACGGAAGCTCTCGAGAAATTCAAATGGTCATAACTTTTCACTCGGAGGTCCGATTCAGGCGCATAATATATCGAGACGCACGAAATTGAACAACGGAAGCTCTCGAGAAATTCAAATGGTCATAACTTTTCACTCGGAGGTCCGATTCAGGCGCATAATATATCGAGACGCACGAAATTGAACAACGGAAGCTCTCGAGAAATTCAAATGGTCATAACTTTTCACTCGGAGGTCCGATTCAGGCGCATAATATATCGAGACGCACGAAATTGAACAACGGAAGCTCTCGAGAAATTCAAATGGTCATAACTTTTCACTCGGAGGTCCGATTCAGGCGCATAATATATCGAGACGCACGAAATTGAACAACGGAAGCTCTCGAGAAATTCAAATGGTCATAACTTTTCACTCGGAGGTCGATTCAGGCGCATAATATATCGAGACGCACGAAATTGAACAACGGAAGCTCTCGAGAAATTCAAATGGTCATAACTTTTCACTCGGAGGTCCGATTCAGGCGCATAATATATCGAGACGCACGAAATTGAACAACGAAGCTCTCGAGAAATTCAAATGGTCATAACTTTTCACTCGGAGGTCGATTCAGGCGCATAATATATCGAGACGCACGAAATTGAACAACGAAGCTCTCGAGAAATTCAAATGGTCATAACTTTTCACTCGGAGGTCCGATTCAGGCGCATAATATATCGAGACGCACGAAATTGAACAACGGAAGCTCTCGAGAAATTCAAATGGTCATAACTTTTCACTCGGAGGTCCGATTCAGGCGCATAATATATCGAGACGCACGAAATTGAACAACGGAAGCTCTCGAGAAATTCAAATGGTCATAACTTTTCACTCGGAGGTCCGATTCAGGCGCATAATATATCGAGACGCACGAAATTGAACAACGGAAGCTCTCGAGAAATTCAAATGGTCATAACTTTTCACTCGGAGGTCGATTCAGCGCATAATATATCGAGACGCACGAAATTGAACAACGAAGCTCTCGAGAAATTCAAATGGTCATAACTTTTCACTCGGAGGTCCGATTCAGGCGCATAATATATCGAGACGCACGAAATTGAACAACGGAAGCTCTCGAGAAATTCAAATGGTCATAACTTTTCACTCGGAGGTCCGATTCAGGCGCATAATATATCGAGACGCACGAAATTGAACAACGGAAGCTCTCGAGAAATTCAAATGGTCATAACTTTTCACTCGGAGGTCCGATTCAGGCGCATAATATATCGAGACGCACGAAATTGAACAACGAAGCTCTCGAGAAATTCAAATGGTCATAACTTTTCACTCGGAGGTCGATTCAGGCGCATAATATATCGAGACGCACGAAATTGAACAACGGAAGCTCTCGAGAAATTCAAATGGTCATAACTTTTCACTCGGAGGTCCGATTCAGGCGCATAATATATCGAGACGCACGAAATTGAACAACGAAGCTCTCGAGAAATTCAAATGGTCATAACTTTTCACTCGGAGGTCCGATTCAGGCGCATAATATATCGAGACGCACGAAATTGAACAACGAAGCTCTCGAGAAATTCAAATGGTCATAACTTTTCACTCGGAGGTCGATTCAGGCGCATAATATATCGAGACGCACGAAATTGAACAACGGAAGCTCTCGAGAAATTCAAATGGTCATAACTTTTCACTCGGAGGTCGATTCAGGCGCATAATATATCGAGACGCACGAAATTGAACAACGGAAGCTCTCGAGAAATTCAAATGGTCATAACTTTTCACTCGGAGGTCCGATTCAGGCGCATAATATATCGAGACGCACGAAATTGAACAACGGAAGCTCTCGAGAAATTCAAATGGTCATAACTTTTCACTCGGAGGTCCGATTCAGGCGCATAATATATCGAGACGCACGGAATTGAACAACGAAGCTCTCGAGAAATTTAAATGGTCATAACTTTTCACTCGGAGGTCCGATTCAGGCGCATAATATATCGAGACGCACGAAATTGAACAACGGAAGCTCTCGAGAAATTCAAATGTTCATAACTTTTCACTCGGAGGTCGATTCAGGCGCATAATATATCGAGACGCACGAAATTGAACAACGGAAGCTCTCGAGAAATTCAAATGGTCATAACTTTTCACTCGGAGGTCCGATTCAGGCGCATAATATATCGAGACGCACGAAATTGAACAACGAAGCTCTCGAGAAATTCAAATGGTCATAACTTTTCACTCGGAGGTCCGATTCAGGCGCATAATATATCGAGACGCACGAAATTGAACAACGAAGCTCTCGAGAAATTCAAATGGTCATAACTTTTCACTCGGAGGTCGATTCAGGCGCATAATATATCGAGACGCACGAAATTGAACAACGGAAGCTCTCGAGAAATTCAAATGGTCATAACTTTTCACTCGGAGGTCCGATTCAGGCGCATAATATATCGAGACGCACGAAATTGAACAACGGAAGCTCTCGAGAAATTCAAATGGTCATAACTTTTCACACGGAGGTCCGATTCAGGCGCATAATATATCGAGACGCACGAAATTGAACAACGGAAGCTCTCGAGAAATTCAAATGGTCATAACTTTTCACTCGGAGGTCTGATTCAGGCGCATAATATATCGAGACGCATGAAATTGAACAACGAAGCTCTCGAGAAATTCAAATGGTCATAACTTTTCACTCGGAGGTCGATTCAGGCGCATAATATATCGAGACGCACGAAATTGAACAACGGAAGCTCTCGAGAAATTCAAATGGTCATAACTTTTCACTCGGAGGTCCGATTCAGGCGCATAATATATCGAGACGCACGAAATTGAACAACGAAGCTCTCGAGAAATTCAAATGGTCATAACTTTTCACTCGGAGGTCCGATTCAGGCGCATAATATATCGAGACGCACGAAATTGAACAACGAAAGCTCTCGAGAAATTCAAATGGTCATAACTTTTCACTCGGAGGTCCGATTCAGGCGCATAATATATCGAGACGCACGAAATTGAACAACAGAAGCTCTCGAGAAATTCAAATGGTCATAACTTTTCACTCGGAGGTCCGATTCAGGCGCATAATATATCGAGACGCACGAAATTGAACAACGGAAGCTCTCGAGAAATTCAAATGGTCATAACTTTTCACTCGGAGGTCCGATTCAGGCGCATAATATATCGAGACGCACGAAATTGAACAACGGAAGCTCTCGAGAAATTCAAATGGTCATAACTTTTCACTCGGAGGTCGATTCAGGCGCATAATATATCGAGACGCACGAAATTGAACAACGAAGCTCTCGAGAAATTCAAATGGTCATAACTTTTCACTCGGAGGTCCGATTCAGGCGCATAATATATCGAGACGCACGAAATTGAACAACGAAGCTCTCGAGAAATTCAAATGGTCATAACTTTTCACTCGGAGGTCGATTCAGGCGCATAATATATCGAGACGCACGAAATTGAACAACGAAGCTCTCGAGAAATTCAAATGGTCATAACTTTTCACTCGGAGGTGCGATTCAGGCGCATAATATATCGAGACGCACGAAATTGAACAATAGAAGCTCTCGAGAAATTCAAATGGTCATAACTTTTCACTCGGAGGTCCGATTCAGGCGCATAATATATCGAGACGCACGAAATTGAACAACGGAAGCTCTCGAGAAATTCAAATGGTCATAACTTTTCACTCGGAGGTCCGATTCAGGCGCATAATATATCGAGACGCACGAAATTGAACAACAGAAGCTCTCGAGAAATTCAAATGGTCATAACTTTTCACTCGGAGGTCCGATTCAGGCGCATAATATATCGAGACGCACGAAATTGAACAACAGAAGCTCTCGAGAAATTCAAATGGTCATAACTTTTCACTCGGAGGTCGATTCAGGCGCATAATATATCGAGACGCACGAAATTGAACAACGGAAGCTCTCGAGAAATTCAAATGGTCATAACTTTTCACTCGGAGGTCCGATTCAGGCGCATAATATATCGAGACGCACGAAATTGAACAACGGAAGCTCTCGAGAAATTCAAATGGTCATAACTTTTCACTCGGAGGTCCGATTCAGGCGCATAATATATCGAGACGCACGAAATTGAACAACGGAAGCTCTCGAGAAATTCAAATGGTCATAACTTTTCACTCGGAGGTCCGATTCAGGCGCATAATATATCGAGACGCACGGAATTGAACAACGAAGCTCTCGAGAAATTCAAATGGTCATAACCTTTCACTCGGAGGTCCGATTCAAGCGCATAATATATCGAGACGCACGAAATTGAACAACGGAAGCTCTCGAGAAATTCAAATGGTCATAACTTTTCACAAGGAGGTCCGATTCAGGCGCATAATATATCGAGACGCACAGAATTGAACAACGGAAGCTCTCGAGAAATTCAAATGGTCATAACTTTTCACTCAGAGGTCCGATTCAGGCGCATAATATATCGAGACGCACGAAATTGAACAACAGAAGCTCTCGAGAAATTCAAATGGTCATAACTTTTCACTCGGAGGTTCGATTCAGGCGCATAATATATCGAGACGCACGAAATTGAACAACGGAAGCTCTCGAGAAATTCAAATGGTCATAACTTTTCACTCGGAGGTCCGATTCAGGCGCATAATATATCGAGACGCACGGAATTGAACAACGGAAGCTCTCGAGAAATTCAAATGGTCATAACTTTTCACTCGGAGGTCGATTCAGGCGCATAATATATCGAGACGCACGAAATTGAACAACGAAAGCTCTCGAGAAATTCAAATGGTCATAACTTTTCACTCGGAGGTCCGATTCAGGCGCATAATATATCGAGACGCACGAAATTGAACAACAGAAGCTCTCGAGAAATTCAAATGGTCATAACTTTTCACTCGGAGGTTCGATTCAGGCGCATAATATATCGAGACGCACGAAATTGAACAACAGAAGCTCTCGAGAAATTCAAATGGTCATAACTTTTCACTCGGAGGTCCGATTCAGGCGCATAATATATCGAGACGCACGAAATTGAACAACGGAAGCTCTCGAGAAATTCAAATGGTCATAACTTTTCACTCGGAGGTCCGATTCAGGCGCATAATATATCGAGACGCACGAAATTGAACAACGGAAGCTCTCGAGAAATTCAAATGGTCATAACTTTTCACTCGGAGGTCCGATTCAGGCGCATAATATATCGAGACGCACGAAATTGAACAACGGAAGCTCTCGAGAAATTCAAATGGTCATAACTTTTCACTCGGAGGTCCGATTCAGGCGCATAATATATCGAGACGCACGAAATTGAACAACGAAGCTCTCGAGAAATTCAAATGGTCATAACTTTTCACTCGGAGGTTCGATTCAGGCGCATAATATATCGAGACGCACGAAATTGAACAACAGAAGCTCTCGAGAAATTCAAATGGTCATAACTTTTCACTCGGAGGTCCGATTCAGGCGCATAATATATCGAGACGCACGAAATTGAACAACGGAAGCTCTCGAGAAATTCAAATGGTCATAACTTTTCACTCGGAGGTCCGATTCAGGCGCATAATATATCGAGACGCACGAAATTGAACAACAGAAGCTCTCGAGAAATTCAAATGGTCATAACTTTTCACTCGGAGGTCCGATTCAGGCGCATAATATATCGAGACGCACGAAACTCAACAACGGAAGCTCTCGAGAAATTCAAATGGTCATAACTTTTCACTCGGAGGTTCGATTCAGGCGCATAAGATATCGAGACGCACGAAATTGAACAACAGAAGCTCTCGAGAAATTCAAATGGTCATAACTTTTCACTCGGAGGTCCGATTCAGGCGCATAATATATCGAGACGCACGAAATTGAACAACGAAGCTCTCGAGAAATTCAAATGGTCATAACTTTCACTCGGAGGTCCGATTCAGGCGCATAATATATCGAGACGCACGAAATTGAACAACGAAGCTCTCGAGAAATTCAAATGGTCATAACTTTTCACTCGAGGTCCGATTCAGGCGCATAATATATCGAGACGCACGAAATTGAACAACGAAGCTCTCGAGAAATTCAAATGGTCATAACTTTTCACTCGGAGGTCGATTCAGGCGCATAATATATCGAGACGCACGAAATTGAACAACAGAAGCTCTCGAGAAATTCAAATGGTCATAACTTTTCACTCGGAGGTCCGATTCAGGCGCATAATATATCGAGACGCACGAATTGAACAACGAAGCTCTCGAGAAATTCAAATGGTCATAACTTTTCACTCGGAGGTCCGATTCAGGCGCATAATATATCGAGTCGCACGGAATTGAAAACCGGAAGCTCTCGAGAAATTCAAATGGTCATAACGTTTCACTCGGAGGTCCGATTCAGGCGCATAATATATCGAGACGCACGAAATTGAACAGCAGAAGCTCTCGAGAAATTCAAATGGTCATAACTTTTCACTCGGAGGTCCGATTCAGGCGCATAATATATCGAGACGCACGGAATTGAAAACCGAAAGCTCTCGAGAAATTCAAATGGTCATAACGTTTCACTCGGAGGTCCGATTCAGGCGCATAATATATCGAGACGCACGAAATTGAACAACAGAAGCTCTCGAGAAATTCAAATGGTCATAACTTTTCACTCGGAGGTCGATTCAGGCGCATAATATATCGAGACGTAGAAATTGAACAACGAAGCTCTCGAGAAATTCAAATGGTCATAACTTTTCACTCGGAGGTCCGATTCAGGCGCATAATATATCGAGACGCCAGAAATTGAACAACGGAAGCTCTCGAGAAATTCAAATGGTCATAACTTTTCACTCGAGGTCCGATTCAGGCGCATAATATATCGAGA